>NW_005842726.1:173207-174442 GCF_000455745.1 Alligator sinensis | reverse complement strand
CAGTCGCTGACTGGCTGCTGGGACGGGGCATGTGTCTCCCCCGACTCAGGAGACACCAGTTCTCCATGATTTATTCCAAGTAGTAATGCAATTCATGTCATGACTAATCTGGAAATACTTTAATAGAATGCATAAGTATTTGTTTGATAGTACCCCTTATGTGCTGGGCACTTTCCAGATCTAGAGGAAGAAGAAGTCCTCCTAAACCAAGGACTTCACAAAATAGCTAGTTAAACTATGTAGTACTGATTTTAGTTTCTCCTCACTTATCCTGGAGTGGTTGGTTTCCTTTTTTGATCTGATTAGCCCAATCATTTTTCTCAGAGATATTTTCTAGAATCCTGTATGATTTTTTAATCTCATGGGGTGCGTCCAGACGAGCCTGCACGTGCCTCTTGCGGCATCTCAAAGCAGTTTTGAGACTCTGCAAGAGGCACGCTAGGAACAAAAAAAAACATTCCCCGTGCTGCATATTAGCAGCACGGGCTTAAAATTTGATTTCCAGGTATCAAAAAAACCCTGGAGAAAAAAGCAAGGCAGGTCATGGTCCTGGACCAGTTAAAGGCAACTGAGAAGCTGGTCCTCCAGAGAAGTGCTCTGGTTTCTGGCCAGAGCACCTCTACTGTGCTTCTGTTGCCCCAGCACATAGGGCATGCTCCCTTAGTGTGCTGGGGTAAGCAGAAGTGGGGCAAGGCTGTAGTGTGACCAGGACCTGGATGCTGTCCCAGGTACTTTAGGGATGGGAGTGGGGGGGCCTGGGGGGGAGTGGAAGGGAAACGTGGAGGGGGTGTGGGGAATGACAGGGGGTGTGGGGGATGTGGGGTTTGTGGGTGGGTGTGTTGAGGGTCCTTGACCGGGGGCCACCACACGCCAGACATTCCACCCACCCCACGCAGCGCTGGCAGCAGTAGCCAGCTGGCCCATGGCCCGGCTGCAGGCACAGCCCCTGGTGACACACGTCCCAATGGGGGTGGTGGTTGGGAGGCATGGGTCCCCCGCAGGGCCCACAGGCCCCGCCCCCCCCTGCAGGGCCCACATCTCACCCCCACAGCAGCCATCGGTGCCTAGGGCCCACTGCTGGCAGTCCCCTGTGGCACCGGCCACCTTAGACCCAGCACCACCTGTGCCACTTGTCATAGGAACAGCCCAGCACAGCACTGAACCGAACTGAACCAGCCCCACAACAAGCGACGCAGGTGACGCTGGGTCTGGGCTGGCCGGCACTGCACCGTGGG
>NW_005842726.1:113618-173017 GCF_000455745.1 Alligator sinensis | reverse complement strand
TGTCCCCCTACACACACACTCCATCCACACCTACTCACACACCCCATGCCCCCCCTTCCATCCACACACACACACACATCCCCCCATGCCCCTTCTCACCCCTATCCTGCAAAACCCACATCCCCCCATCACACACCCAGCATGCCCAGCTAGGATGAGGCAGGATGAGACCCGCTGGCAGGAGCTGTGGCTGAAGGGGCAGCTGTCTCCACATCCTAGTTAGCGAAAGGATCAGGTGGAGCTCTAATTTTTCTATGATTACAAAACCAAAAGCAATCAAAACATGTAGATATTTAGAATTTATTTTATGATGATGATAGAGGCACCTAGTAAGCTTCTGAATTGCTTTAAAATTGTAAATATATCAATAAAACATTGCCCAACTGATCGATCTCTCTCTCTCTCTCTCTCTCTCTCTCCACCACTATAGAGAGAGAGAGAGATATCTTTTGTTTTAATTGTGGAAGAACATGGATTTTGAGGTATTTTAAAGAGTCAATTTGGGATTTTTTTTATCAGAGAATTTGCAGTTTTTAAATAGGAAACACCAGAATTCCAGAGGCAGCACCAGAGGCAAGTGACAGGACCCAGGCAGAGGAGCCTGCTCAGGACTGGCGCCCAGGACCCAGCTAGAGGTATCTGACCTCCTGGCCACTTGGGACCAGGAGGACATGCTTTGACAGTTCAAAGCAGACCACCACACTGAGAACATCTTCTGGGTAATAGCTGCCCAGATGGCAGGGCGGCAGCACACATGGTAGCAGTACCGCACAAAGGCCAAACATGTAGCCACGGCCCACTGGCAGCTGTCCCAGAGGTGCTGACGCCTCTGCTGCAGTCATTCAGTGCCCATCTGGGTCTGGCAAGTGTGCAGTCTTGGGGCTGCATGCTGTTGCAGGTGACAGCAGGTCCTAGCCAGACAGTAGCCCCCACTGTTGCAGTGGGTAGAGGATGTAGGGAACTGTAATTAGGGCTGCTTCAGCAGTCCAGCTGGCACGAAGGGCTAGTGTCCCCAAATACCAATTGGCCAGGCCCCAGAAGCTCCTGAGAGCAACTAGCTCTGAACTGCTTGCCAGGGCAGGTTTTTTTTACTGCTGGGACCAGTACAGGTGCTGGCCCCAGGCTCTAGCTCCCCCTGGCTGAAGATCCGGGATGAGCTGGGCAGGATCATTGTACCCCAAGTGGCACAACTTGCCCCACACCAAAGTGCATTTCCAGGCATGTCCAGGCATGCGCACTGAGGCAAAAATCCCCAGCACAATTTTGTACCGCTCTTATTTAAACTGCTGCAAGCACACGTGCCTGCATGTGTGGATGTGTCCATGGTGGGTACATAATACAACAAATAGCAGAGGGGTGATAAATCAGTCACTTCTATGTCATCATTCTCGAAATATAAGAACAGAGAGGAATATCCAAATGAATCTGAGAAGCAAAAATTTTGAAACGGATGAAAGGAATTCATTTAGCAGTGCGTAATTAGCCCGTGAAACTTAGCATCACAAGAGAGAGACTTCAAAAGCTAAATAGAATTGAAAAAAGTATTAGAAAATTCTATGAATAACAAGAAATTCCAGTTACATTAAATAGTATAGAATAAGTATAAAGGATATGTACCCTCATGCTGTAGGCAAAAGCTCAACCACTGTGTGATAGATAGCTGACTTTTCTCCTCAGACGTCAAGAAGTATGTCTTACATTTCAAAGCTTGTCTAACTCTATCCCAACTATGCAGTTGATCCAAAATACGATATCACTCAAAGCAATCCTTGCCTCTCAACAAATAAGAAGATACCTTGTCATGGCAAGTTATTCCTTTACAGATTTTCTTGTTTTGCTTTTGAATAATCTTGTTCTGACCAGTTTTATAGACTGAGCATTGGATTAGATCAGTGATGCCCAACCATTCCATCTTGCAGGCTGGAGAAGCAGTTTCAGGTTCGTCCATAAACTGGTTCTGGTCCATGGGTCCAATCCTGCATGCTCTGCTGCCCCAGCTGAGTGCATGATGTTGGCACGACCAGGACCCAATCCCTGAGTGCAGGCCCTAAGTGCAGGGTTGATGTGGCCAAAGCCCAATCTAGCCACGTGGCAACATCCTGGCCAGGGCCTGATCAGTGGCTCAGTGGGGGTCCAATCCAGCTGCACAGGGCTTGGAAATTTGGCGGTGGGGGAGCCATGGCAGTGTTAGTTGCCATCATTCCCCTCCTGCCAATATTCTGGATCCATGAGGAGCCTACGGGCCAGGGATTTAGCACCCTTGGATTAGATGAGCTGTTATGGATGGATTAGATGTATCTTTTGTAATTACATTCATATTTTGTTCTCAAAGACCATTCAGACCAGTAGTATTTGCATTGTTCCTGTGGTAGGTAAGTCATACTGGCTATTATTAAGGTTGACCAGCATTTCTCATTAGAAGATGGATCTCATTTTCAAATGCTTATAACTTTTATCAATCTTCTGTCCTGAAGCTTTCCCTGATGAGTGTGTCAGGAAATTATTATTTTTTTAAAAAAATCAACAAAACCAGTTCAGCTATTTTGGACATTGAGACTAGGGAAATAATATTGTTTTGTCCATGTAAAAGAATACCTCACAAACAGAATAAATTAGTTCATGCTGAACCCCAGGCTCCAGAGCAACAGACTGCTTTAGGCACTAAAATTAGCTTTCTTACAACTAGCTCATATACTGCAATAGACTTTGACATTCAGTATAGATATACTCTGAGACAGGTAGGGCAAAGAGATTGGGAAACAGAACATGAGGACTGGAAGCCAGTAGGTTTGGAGAGGGAGACTGAATTCACATAAGGAGCTGGGAAGAAGACTAGGCAAGGAAATTATATTGAGGAGGAGTCAAGGAAAACAGATCTGACACAATTTCCTCTTTCCAGTCCCTGTACCATACACATGCTCACCATCAGCACATCAGACTAACCAGTCTCAAAAGAGACTAGTTTAGAGAATCATGGGCTTTTGTAGGCAACAGTCTACATCATCAGATACTAAAACTGTTTTGTCTAGGTTAGTTCATAACAAAAGTAAATCTAGGTAGGTTAAGGGTGTTTTAATGGTAATTTAAAAGACACATCTCAAAACAGGAGAGAAGAGCCCTGTTGCTTCTGAAAGGAGCTGCTGAAGGGCAAAGCCATTCTGTCTAAAGTTATCCCCACTTACACATTAGAGGCACAAAGGTGTCTTTTTAGCTGCTTCAGGCAAACACAAGGGGAGAGGCTGAGAAACCCAGGATGAGAAGTGTTGGTACAGAAGTACTGATATGGAAATGACTACAATGAACACAACAATCTTTCCCTGCACACAAGCTTCTTAGAATCACAAGAAATGAGAAGTGAAAGGGACCTCAGGAGGTTATCTAGTCCACCCCCCTGCTCAGAGTAGGATCAGCCTCAAGTAGATCATCCCAGCCAAAGCTTTGTCTAGCCAGGTCTTAAAAATCTCCAAGGATGGAGATTCCACAACTTCTCTGGGTAACCTGTTTCAGTGCTTTACTACCCCCCAGTATGAGAGTTTTTTCCTAATATATAACCTAAACTTCCCTTGCTGCAACTTGAACCCCTTGCTCATTGTTCTGTCATCTGTCACCATAGTCATAGCAGATCTATGGTGTTGTGCTATGACTGGTGGGATTCAACTCTATGAGAATCATGGGCTTTTGTAGGCTAGTTGTATGAGAAGCTGTATGTCTTTAAACTTCTCCTTGGCATTTGTTGGTCTTTCTGTATTTCCTGAAGTGTACATTCCTTCTGCTCCCTAGTTTCTCACTCAAAGAATGAGTATTCAAACAGGTTAGAAGCTATATCCTCCCTTTTCAAGTTGATTCTCCTAATCAGTTTCTTTTCGCACAGGGAGAAAGGGGTGGCTTTCAAGGAATAGCTTTGGCAAGGTCACTGATAGTAACAAGACTGCCTCATAGATTTTGAAGGATGGGCAGAATAGAAAAGATAAGAAACAAAACTTCCTGAAATTTTCCTGGAAGTAGCTCAGACTTATTTCAAAGCTGTTTAGGCGCTCTCACTAAGTATATGGTTTACCTTTTAAAAGAATGTAGTCATGAGTGTAGAGGTAGATTGCAAAGTATCTCTAGTAGTAAGTGTAGAGTTGGGACAGTAAATATTGCTTCTACATCAATAGTGATCTAGCTAATCTATTGTTCATGTCGGTGCCAGAAGTCTAAAGAAAGTAACTGCTTTTCCTGGTCATGTATGTTGCTGGGCTTTCCAGAGCAATGGTATGTTACACGTTTATTGACAAATATATAGCAGTGTTGCATCTAGGGTGTTGCAAGATCCTTTAAGGGTGTCATGTAACATTAATGCTGTTAAGTGTACAAACATCTACACATGATTCACAAGATAAATTCAAAGGTTAGGGACAGGCATTCAAAAAGCCCGAGCCTGAATTGATTCGATCTGGGCAGGTTAATGTAACCTACCTAGGTTGAAATTGTTTGCAACTACATAGACATTCCCTCTGAACTGAAGAAATGCATGCACATGCCTGCAGTGGCTCAGGCTACAAGCTAAAGTAGCCCTCCCTTCCACACTGCTGAGCTGAGGGCAGGGTGTGTCCAGGCCCCAACAGGATGCTCTGATTATGGAGGGGTTCCCTCCCACCTTGCTGCTCCTGATCAATGAGGGAGCCAGCAGGGAGTTCATAATACAGCGTTTAGCACTCCATGAAGAAAGCAAAAGCCTCTCATTAGGTCAAGCTCTTCTTAAAAAACTTTTTCCAAGGAAGGAATGGAGGGACATTACCAGGTAACCTGTTGATTAGCTCTGAAAAGCCCTAAGTGGACACAGTTGTGTTTGCCTTTGTCCTTACACAGATACCTCTCAGTATTAGCTAACATACCATGTGCTGGCTACAGTTTGTGCTGTGAGAGAGGGGAGGGGAATCCCTTCTTGACAAAGGAGTGGGGGTGGGGCAAGGGGAAGCCAGGCAGACCCTGCTGTGCCTGCATTCCCCCCAGGGAGCAGAGGAGCGGGGCCAGCCCTGCTCTGGAGCAGAGAGCCCTGCCCAGGGATGCAAAGCATCTGGGATGCTGGGGGACTCTGGTTTAAGTTAAACCAGGAAGGGCTCTGGGACAGACATTGCATAAACCGGTTTGAGCCAAACAATTAAGTCTGATACTGCATTCAACCAAGTTTATCTCAAAGTGATTTCAGCTATTTTCAAACTGATTTATGTGCACTGAACATCTGTTCTGTTACAGGTTTATATCAGTTTCTGATCACTTAAACTGGTTTATATGTAAGGTCTGTCCCTACCCAAAAATTTCAAGTAGGAACCCAGTGTCAAACAGTCTGTATTGTGGTCTTTCTGGGTTCTTTGCAACAGAAGAATTGTCTATTTTTTTTTATAGTCAAAAAACAAAAGAAAGATAATAGCTAGAGTGCCTTCAGTCAAACAAAGGGTGCCTCAAGTCTAAAAATATTGATAATTGCCGCCTTAAACAAATCCTTAATGAATCCCCCTCGCAACTGCTCCTGGAAAATAATGTTCATCTCAAGCTAGCCTTTGGACAAGCCTATCCTGACTTATAGGCAGGCCCCCAACCTCAAATAATGTCTTTCCAGCTACCTAATTCCTACCAATTCTTACCAAGCCCCCAGGCCTTGTTATAGACCCAGATGCCAGCTGTCCCCCCCACATCAATACAGACCACATGATCACTGGGCCAAGCAATACAAATGGTAACATCTAGTGTTCATTCACTTACTCTTCCACCAGTCATACATGCTATCACTTGCTTATGGTGTCTCTCTGCTATCTACATTGGCCAGTTTCAGAGGGGCAGTCCCTCTGAAAAATCAATGGTCACTGATTTCACATCAATTCCAGAAACACATAGGAGCCCATGGCAAAATACTAACTTCCCTGGACTTGCCATCACTGACATCAGAGCAGCTGCCCTTGAGAAAACAAGCAAACAAATAAAATAATGACTAGGAATTTGCAGCAAAATTCCACAGATTGGATTGTGTTTAACTGTGGTCTAAGTGGGGGCTTTAGATTCTTATCCCATTCTTGGCCAGCTGTCAACTCCAGTGTCTTTCAAGGGATTCATTGACCTAATCATCTCAGCTGACCTACTAAACCCACTTTTTACTTTTCTTATTAAAGAGGTTTTCCCTTCCATATAAACCCATTTTTTCTGCCAAGCTATTACTAGCGTCAGAGCAAGTAAGCTGTTGCCTATGAGCATGCATACCACTCTGAATCAATTAGTCTCTGAAATGCTCCCCTGCCCTACCTTCTGCCATGTTATTTTTACTCCTCTTGCCTTTTTTTCTCAATTTTTTTTCTTCCTTGTTTGCTTTTCTGTTCTATATTTTACATTTGTTCAGTTAATCTGAATGTTTGATTATGCCATTTTTATCTAATTTAGTTAATTTATGCAAAATCAGCATGCAGTAAGACTTTCAGGAAGCCTATTCAGTACTTGCTTTGAAGTGTTAGGAAATTGACTAAAAATGGAATATGAAACTAGAACGTAAGATATTTTAATTATGTCTTCAAATACCAAGGCCAGTTTCTTTCCTTAATGCTTTGTTCCCTCCCCCCATAGCTAACAAAAATATATTCATTTAAGTTTAAATTATTTCATTCTCTTTGAAAGAAAACAAAATTCAGTCACATTGGTGCATTTAGTAACTTATAGGGTGCTTGAAACAATCTAATTTGTTAATTTTATTCCCATTATTAATAAAACAAGATAATTAGACCTAAATTTGTTTCACACAATGCAGATAACAACTTCAGGTGTTAATCTGCATGGACTTTTTATATAGTATCTTGAAAATAAATTTGATGACATGAAGGCTACTTGTCCATATGTGGAGTTTAACAAATTTGATGACATGAAGGCTACTTGTCCATATGTGGAGTTTAACAAATTTGATGACATGAAGGCTACTTGTCCATATGTGGAGTGCAAGAACAGTGTTTTAAATGCAGGGAACAAGTATTCCTCAAATACAGCCATGTAGGACTCTTGCGTTAATATTAGTACTTAAGGCTAAGTACAGACGGTCAAAAATCCCAAAGTTGAATAGATTCATTCTTTACAGGTTAGTCTGAGCTATGTAGATTGAACCAATCAGCAAGTGAACAGACATTTACATTTGATTCCAGAAATGCAGCCACATTCCTGCAGTGGCTCAGGCCAGAAGCCGGGGAGTGGTAAAGCAAGCCTCCCTGCTTCACTGGAACAGAGAGCTTGGACCAAGGCTATCCCACCCATTCTGCAAGGAGGAGCTTGTGGCGGGGGGGGGGAGGGGCAAGGCATGCTGGGGGACTGTGAGTTAACTTGAATCTGGAGGGGATTTGGGACAGAAGTTCAACAAACCAATTAAATCTAAATCAGTTCAGGCTGATACTACATCCATCCAGGTTTATCTTAAACCAGTTTTGGCCATTTTGAAAGCAGTTTACGTGCACTGAACTTATGTTCTGTTACAGGTTTAAACCAGTTGCCAATCACTTATACTGGTTTATATGTAAGTTCTGTCCGTAGCCTAAATATCCTTGAAGTACAACCTCTTCATATCTAGACATTGGGGATTAGCTATGTTGCAACCAACTAGAAAACAGGCTCATACACATAGCCTTATACTGAATGCTTGGATACACAAGAAGATATCCAATAGATTCTAGCTCTAGTTCTTTTCCATTGTTTGAAATAACAATGAAAGACCCCAAAGAATTAGGAAAGGATGGCAAGGGGAATGTGCACCTACAAATGGCAAATGAAGTGTGAAAAATCACAGTTGCAGGTGAATAACATTACCTTTTTCAAGACTTGCCTTTACAGTGCCCCATGCTTGGGAGAATAGCTGATAGTGCTGGTACATTGGTAGAGTCCTGGGTACGCCATCTAAATAAAGATGGTAAAATGTATCTGAACCAGTTGTCATACTTTGTCAATCATTTGAGTGAGTAGTCCTGTGTAAAACTCTTTGAAGAAGCTTAAAGATATAGCTTAATAGGGTAACGGCCTTAAACTTAATGGCAGATTCCATCATGTTTTTTAATCAAAAGTATATGTAGTTTTTCCAGGGTGTTTTTTTCTGGCAAGATTTTAATTTTAGAGTGCATCTTAATGTATGTTAGCTTACAGTAAATTATCTTTTAAAAACTTTCTCAAATTTTCTAGCACTCTGTAAAGGACTCCTACTATAATGAAAAATGTACAATGTTGTTAAGCTAGAAGGTTCTACAAATGAAACTTAATGAGCACAAATTATTCTTTATTTGATGAACTGAAAGCAAAATTTAACTAAATTCTCAAACACTCTCTTCCCTTGAGAGCCAAGAGATATACAAGGATGAACTATATTTAGGATTGCTTACAGTCAACTGTAATGTGAAAACTTTTCTCTCTAAAGACCTTTTGCTTGTTTTCCATTACACTCCATTTAGTCGTACATAAAAATATGGTCAGCTCAAGTGACTTTAAGCAGAAATGTCAATCTCCCTTCACCCCCCACCCCCTGAGCTGGATCTGGACCACAGGACTACTCGTGGGACAAATCTGGGCCCACCTTTGGCAGTAGGGTGAGCAACAGTATTAACTACTGTGGGGTCTTGAGCTGTGCTTGTTTAATTCTATTGTCACTTGTCCCTCCACTGCTGACACGTGTCCCAAATGGGGCTCCATAAAGAGGAGTTTGGTGGCAGACCCTGTTCCTTCTTGCCTTGCCCATGTATTTCCTGCCACTCCAGGAGCCTCAAAGGGTGGATGATGCAGCTCTACAGGCTCTATCTTTGGCATCCCTGACTTTTAAATTATTATTTTGTAAATGGAGTATTATTTAGATTGAATGCCTTAGCTACATAGCTCATCCCAAAACGCTTTATTGCGTAGTATAGCAAATGTAAAGACCATTAAGTAGTAAATATCAGTTGGTACATATAGCAAAATAGCTGAAGCTAGCTATCCTAATTAAATGCTAAATATTTTATTTTTGTGTGGTGCAGCACAAGTGCAATGTGAAACCAGCAGTGTGGAGTTTTAGTCTGTGGAGTGCTCAGTAACACTCGTACTCTCTTCCAAGGTAGAACTAAGTATGAAGTAGCAATCCAGTCAGTTCTGCTTTACAATAGTACTGTCAGATATATTCCATATTTTTATTTGTAGTGGCATTTGTTCTGTAATGTGTCCTTTTAAACATCATTTCTCAATAACTAACTTTTTAATGCATGTGTACCTATACTTCACTAACTGTACTGTACAGTGTAGATGGATCACAATCACTGTCAGTAACTCCTTTCCAGTAACTTATGTTTTACAAAAGCCTGTTTGAGGATTCTCTTTAATATCTACAAGATCAAATTTATTGCAGTACTATTTTGATTATTAATGTATTGTGGGATTTAGGGACCAGTTTCTAAATATAAAAGGGACCAGTTTCTAAATATAAAATAGATCAGATAAATATATTAAGGGAGTCTTGTCAATGCTTTTTCTTGCCTTATTTATAAAATTCAGCTGTAAAAATCATAACCCAACTTGTCAATGTAGCGAGATGAATTCAGCTACTGAGTTCTGAAGAGGAGTACACACAAAAATTTCCTGTAGAACAGAGCATGATCCTCTTCCTGAGATTATCGGATACCCTATTAATCTAATGCATTCTCTGATATTGCCATGGCCATTGTCTCCCTAGCTCTGTACTTGTGGCACATTGTAGAGTGCTTTTTATTTTTACTTTTTTTTCACATAGCATTTTTGACTATAGCACATAGCAGGGTAGAATATATGATATTGCTGATCCTTTGGACAAATGGTTGTGAATTCGGGGGACTGGACTTAATGATCCAGACATTCTTTCCCAAATGGTATTCCTCATCAAATAGTGAGGTTCTCTAACCTGAAAGCAAAATTGGATAAATCCCTTTTGGGCTTTGAGAGTCATTAACTTAGGTGTTTGGAATTGGAGACTTATGTCTTCATTACTGATACTGGAAGGAATGTTCCAAATGAAACCCTTTATTTTTTTGGGGGGTGGAGGGGAATTTTATTTTCAAGACGGCTGGTAATTGTGTGCAAATAAACCGTGCACAACGTGCAGCATAAACACAGGCATTTTGAAGAATTTTCAGTATTATGAATAACCTGAAATATATTAGAATGAAGCATATTTGTTTTTCACATTTTAAAAGTACCCATGTTAAAACTTCTCTTCAGTGTTGCATCGAAGTTAGTAGTTAGTCCTTGTACAGGAGCCAAAAGTATACCAGAAGTATGAAATAGTATGTACTGTCTTTAAAATGAGTACACTACAGGTATAGGCATTGAAGTTCTCTTGAACTGACTGGATATATTCAGGGCTTTTTAAACATTATATTGCTACTGGTGCCTATCTAGTTATGCAGTAACCATATTTACATCATTAGGTACATGGGTGCACTCCCTAAACTATCTGAATATTTGCCCCTAAAGTTATATTTTTAGTACTAATGTGTTTTTTCCAGAAAGATATTTGATATCATGGCTGTCCAAATTCTATGTGGACAGGGGCCACATGCTGCGTGGACTGTACCACCAGGAACTGCCTCACCAGTATAAACCCACAGGCTGTTGGCAGCAACCCCCTCCCACTGCACTATGCATCCAGATGGCCCCTTCTTCCACTGTACTCACTACATCATGTTTGGGCTACCCCAGCACAAGGGGCTCTGCTGTCCTGTCCCCCGGGGTGGGAGCAGGAAGTGAAACCTGAGGGAGGGGCCTAGAGATCCCAGCTACAGCAGCAGTAGCCAGAGTGATAGGAAGGGCAGCAGCAGGGGAAGGAGTTCAGAGACTGTATCATAACCCCCTATGGGCCACCAATTGGAGAGCCCAGATTTATACTTCTTTCAAATTATTTAGAGCTATAACTTTCTACTTTTTTCCCCCAGGACTTAAAAGACAAAACACAAAGATATTTGTCTTCTGCTTAATATACAGAAGCATACTAGTTATACATGAATATGCTAGTTAAATCCATTAAAACAGTTTTTTTCAAAGTATTTTTCCTAAGGTCTATCTAGGTTTCACACAACCAGGTCTACTAAAATAAAAATGACTGAAGCAGCGAGTCACCTAAAAGACTGCAGTACCTTCTGATAACGTACTTCATCATGTGCAGCAATCCATGAAATCCTGCACACCAGTACATAGATTTAAATGAGAAATGAGGGCATCAGCAGTTTATTTTTATTAACTCTTTTTTTGTCCCAGATATTTTTCAGACTTTTGTACTAAAATTTATAGATAAAAATTGTTTTACTTACACCTTTGAGCAACAAGAATTCAATTACCCAACAAATTTAGATACTTTATCATCTGGAAATAGGGAATTTGAATTAGAACTCTACTTCTTCCTTCTGCTTACTGTGCACAAACCTAAGCAGAGTTGGCACTAACCCCTTTCCTCAAAGATCTTTCTTCAGGCTTTTATTTCAGATAAGATTCTTAAGAAACTCAATCTCTTCAATGATAAAAATAGAACAGCCAAAAAACTCCATAAAATAGGGACACAATTCTAATTTTGAGATATTTACAGTGATGTATTGACTTTGATGCCTGAAAAAGGTTATTTGCCATCCAGCTTTTTTATGGTATTAATGATCATGTTGGTTTAATCCAGGGATGGGCAATTATTTTGGCTGAAGGGCCACTTAACAAGTTTTGGTGAGCTGTCAAGGGCTGCACACACAAAATCTTTCAGAAGATATCATTTTCATATATTATAGATAAAAAGAAGATCATAAACTAAAAATCAAACATCTACTATAACATATTTTAATTTTATTTCAAAAAATATTTTTTCTTGATTTTATGGGTTTTTTTAGTAGTATATCTAGAGGCATTTGCATAACAGCTCAACATAAAGTCTTACTCTTGTATGGTGGGGGGGGGGTGTGGGTGGCTTTGCACTCGCTCCTGGGAGCCAGCCTGCGGGGGAGGGGGGCAGAGGAGCGTATATAGCAGAGTTGGCCCAGGCAGTACAGTGGAGGAGCAGTCCGCACCTCCCCACCATCCAACCCATAGCTGCCTCCATGGCACTGCATGGGGCCAATCCCTGCCTGTTCCTGCCCAGCACAGCCCTGACGAAGCTCCTGCCTGACCCACCCCACACCTACCAACACCTGTCCCTGACCCTCACCCTGACCCCAGCCCCAGCCAGCACACCAGTGAGACTGCTGCTACTGCTCCTGCAGCCGCCCAGGTACTGCTCGGCTTCCCCCACCTCCAGCGGCTCCTCCTCATCCTGCCCCTGCTGTGCTGTTCCAGGCAGCAGGTAGTGCAGCGCATCACATGCCCAGCCAGAAAGGGGACAAGCTGCAGCCAGGCAGCTTCTGCCCCAGCATGAGGCTCCAGCTCCTAGCCACCTTGCACCCACTTGACTGCCCGGTGTACTGGCTGGGGCCAGGACAGTGCCATTGGTGGGCACAGGGTAGGTGCAGGCAGGAGCACAGCATGGGCTGCCCTGGGTGGGAGTGGGTGGGATTCAGTTCCATATAAGAGTGCCACAGGGGCAGCTGCGAGCTGGATATAATCCCTTGGTGGACTAGATCCAGCCTGTGGGCTGTATTTTGCCCACCCCTGATTTAACCAGTAGTAATATCCTAATTCTCTTTGGTGATACTGTCTTAAACTAGCAGTCCTGGTAATATGCCAATTAGGTCACCAATGTAATTTTATTGGATGACAGCTAGAAATGGCTTAAGTAGAAGTCCAGCTGTTCATAGCACTACACTCAGCTATGTCTGATAGGCTAGATGGTCAAAAAAGGGTTCCCCTGGTTGGAACTTCATCAAACTCAGGTTAGATTAGTCTCTGATGTGCTGTTCCTGGTCACCCAGTTGTACTCAGTTTGTTGGATGACAGGTGTGATTAGCCGAGTCCTGTGTGCAAGGTTAGTCTCAAAATGCACCAAGGTCGTATATGAGTTAAGTACGGATGGGTACTTCCTTCATTTCTCACTCACTCACACTCTCTCTGTCTGTTTCCTTCTAGAACAAAATATAGCAAACTGAGTTAACTGGGTAGACAACCCATATACCTTTCTATTTGCAAATATTTGGTAGATTGCTGATTATGATTAACTGTTTATTTCCTGGTGGGACCACTGTTACGTCATTTGAATTTCCATCTTGCTACCCAGTTTCCTATATGTATATTACAGTGTTGGAAATACCTATGTTCTTCTGCAAACTCCAGCAGAAATAATTTTCATGTACTCTTCAGGGTTAAATACTAACAAGATTTTATTGTGTGAACTCATCAGCTATAACTGGATTTGGCAAGTAGTTAGTAAATGAACAATTAGCTACTAATCTGACCCATTTTTTTACTCTAAAGAACACATAAGAGAAAGTAATTGTCATATATTTAGAGATGATAGATTTTTAGAACTTAATGCAATTTTGCTTAATTTTTGCCATGGAAATTCTGCTCAGTTTTACTTCTCTTTGTGAACATGTTGCCAGTAAAATGGCAGGTGAATCCCCATTCAAGGCAATTGGAGTTCGGTCACTGATTTCAGTAGAGTCAGGATTTCACCCAGCAAATTTAATTTGTATTTCTTTGCCTGTCAAAATACTGTAATTTATTTCACAAATCTTTAATGTGCTAGTCATAAACGTTGGAAATTGTGTTTTATTATTTTGTAATATGGCATACTGTTCACACATTACAATTAAAAGCTGTCTGGCCAAGAGTACTTTTAACTTTTAGATTAAAAATTTGAAATCTTCAGTTTATTGTTTCAATGTCAACAGTATCTGCTATCTGATCAGTTAAGTCTTTCAATCTTTACAAAGGTTGCATTTTATACCATCATATTTTAAAATACCAGGTATAAAGAAAATATATAAAAATACCAATAGTAAAGCTTTGCATTTTTATGGTAAATAAATTGAAGGATTTTTACTGCATATTGCAAATCTGAATAAATCACATATTTATTTTCTACTTGTCTGTTTAAAAAACATAAATACGAATATCAAAGGAATTTGCCCTAAGTCTACAGCATGCATCGTTCAAAATAACATTGATGACAGTATTACCCCTCAGATAGTTGTGAGATTTATGGATTTTTAGTTCCATGGTTTTTCATTACCCTGTCTGCACAGTCAAATTGAATTTGTAGGCACTGAATAGCAGGGAGAAGCAGGAAGGCAGTCAGTTGACATCCATCATTAATAAACATTTAAGTATTGTTAATCTTTTTCTGGTCTGCTCATTATTTTTAGGGGCCTCTAGAAAATGATTTGGTCATCCATGTGGCTTTGATAGCAGAAAGTCAACGGTAAGTCATTTACTTTGTTTAACAATTTCTATAGGAAGAATTGAGTGCAACAGAGATAAAAAGTTTTGCTAGTTTTCAAAGAATCATGAATGAAAATATTTATTTAGCAAATTGACAAGATATTCATGGCTTTGTTTCTTCATTTATTGCTACCAAGACCATTGTTAAAAATTAGGCTTCAATAAGTCTGTGGTGAAATCTCGCTATTATTTTGTTTTATAGCCTACAAGTTTTTCTGAACACATATGGAATTCAAACGCAAACTCCTCAACAGGTGGAACCTATTCAGATATGGGCTCAACAGGAACTTGTCAAAGTAAGGGATTCTGCAAGTATAACTTATTTATGCATTTTTCTTAATGAAAACATTTCACCAACATTTCTGTATAACTTCTAAATTCTTCCTCCTGCATAAAAAATTACAAAATAGCAAGAGTTGGGGAAGAGTGGGACACATTTTTCTGTGAAGACTTCATGTCTTCCCTTTTCCAATGGTAGGAGGTCCATGGGCAAAATCTGGAGTCTCATATAGGTCTGGGTGCTAGCCATTTTAGCTTGGTGTACTGGATACAAGTCATTGGGAACAACCCATAGTTTGGGGTTGACAGATGAATCCATATTTTCAAACGGTTCTTCATTTCCTTGGTCACACTGATGAAATGACAAGACTTGACCTCAGGAGTAGTGGTTATCAGGTGGACACATGAGCCATGTCAGAGCAACCATCAAACACAGGAAGTGCCCTATGTTTATCTGTAAGTGTTTGTGTCATTAACTTAGCACCTTTGTTGCCCTTATTAACACCCCAGTAATATCTATGACAAACCCAACACTATGTAGAATTTTATTCCCAAATATATTTAGTTGTCACTTCTTCCTTCTTTTGGAGACTGGTGGAACACCTAAGCATTCTGCCGTCTCCTGATGGCCAATTGGCATTGTTCTTAATCAGCAAACCATGGACAAACATATCACAGAAAAGATAGCTTCTTTCCTTTATTCTGCACACATTTGCCCAACCTAATTTTGCCTGTAAAGAAGTAATAAAGATAATGAATAAGCTGTGGCAAATCTGCCTTGATAAAACGGCAATGATAACA
Organism: Alligator sinensis; assembly: GCF_000455745.1. Lineage (NCBI taxonomy): Eukaryota > Metazoa > Chordata > Crocodylia > Alligatoridae > Alligator > Alligator sinensis. The sequence goes on along the minus strand of NW_005842726.1, from coordinate 157,591 downwards.
TGACTTGAGGCCACTTCTTTAGCTGCCCACACGAATATTTTTTCCTGAATGATTTAATCTTTAAACAGATTTCAGGTTCTTTGCCCATACATGATATTTCTCACTTTCTTCTAGAATCTGAAACTGACTAAAATGCATTCTAAGCTTGTTAGTTTTATTAGGATAACAGTCTTTAACACTTCTAGTAATATATGGGCACAGGTCTTTTTTCCAGACATTAGACCTACTGTTCAGATACCAAGTCTGTACGAGCATGCTGAGTGAGACAACTTGGGCTTGTACATTCCAATCAGAAACCTTGGTGCTTCTCATCCCGTGGTAAGTCCCAAATCTAAACTCCTAATTTTACCTGACCCTTGCCACGTTCTCATTTGTCACTACAATCACATTCATCTTCCTGTGGCCTGTTTTACTTTGCAGTTCAGGGACCTGCTGTCCTATGCCTTTCATGAAAAAAAACACGTCAGGAAAGAACCCTACTTGATTGGCCATTAATTTCAGTTTTTGTTTGTTCGTTTGTTCATTCATCCTTTCAGAAATCTGTGTGGATGATGGTTTCTCTGAGAACCAATCTTTAGTCAGTCTAAATTCATTGGCATACCTCTTTTCCCCCAGCCAGTGGTAGTTCCTTGCTTTTGCTCTTTCATGTACATCAGAAGACTTTCCTGAATCCATGCCCTGGCAGCTCCTCTCACTTGTTCCTTTTCTCTACCTTTACGAGTCTCCCCTTAGAGATAATTTGAGGCCTCTAATTCCTTCACAAAACTCAACAAAGTCACTCCAAATCCTAGCCTTGCTCCCCAGCTTGGTGTCATCTGCAAACTTGTGGAGGGTGCACTCCATCTCATCTTCCAGATTTGTTAATGAAAATATTGAATAAAACTTGCCTCTGGACCAGCCCCTAGGGCACTCCACTTGATACCAACTGCGAACTAGGCGGAAAGCCATTATCGCTGTCCATTGAGCTCAACAATCCAGCCAGCTTTCTATCCACTTTACAATCCATTCATCCAACCCATACGTCATTAGCTTGCTTGCAAGAAAGCTTTGGAAGACCATATCAAAAGCCTTGCTAAAGTCAAGATGTATCATGTCCGCTGCTTTCCCCACATCCACAGAGCGAGTCATCTCATCAAGAAGGCAGTCAGGTTGATCAGGTATGACTTGCTCTTGGTGAATCTGTGCTGACTGTTCCTGTTTTCTTCCTGCCTATTTCCATATATCCCTTGAATTGCACTGGTCCAGGGCCAACCAGAGCAGAGGGCTTCTTCCCAAATGTTCCTTTGACAACTATTATGCCTCCTAAGCTCTGCCATCCACATCCTCCTGGCACTGCCCCTCGCTGCACAGTCCCTGCTGTCACCACCCCTCTCTGTTCTCTCCTGAGAAGGGAAGGAAAGAAATGCAGAAAAGCTAGTGTTAACAAAGCTGAAAAAGCTGACACAGGAACCTGTATTTGCTTTTTATGAAGGACTTGTATAATCCAGATAATTAATCATGCCAGTTCTACAAACACTTCTGCCTATTGATAACCAGAGCGGTTAACTTGACAATCTTCTTCTGGGGAACAGTATTTGTCATGTTTCTGGGAAATGAACCAGCTTTATGATGTTTAAAGCTAAAATATTGGTTATCTTATAATGGATACTTTGAAAACAAATCCATTAGAAAGCCTGAATTGACACAGCTTCTGGGGTTTTGGTTTTTTGTTGGATTTTGGTTTTTTTGGGTTTTTTTTAACTGTAATGAATCAAAGAGAAGATCTGTTACTGGAAGAAGAGATTATTTTAGTAAACCATAGAGCATTGTGTCACTACAATTCAAAGAGAACATCCTCAAGGAAATGTATACGACTACTCAAGTTCCATTTTTCTTTTAACAAATTCTTTCAGGGTGGGCTGAAAATCAAGGCAATTTAAATTTTATGTTAAATTCATTTTTAATTAACTTTTCCATTTTGACTTCAGTTATTTTCTAAAGAAATTTGCATTCTCATTGGTTTAGATTTACCAATAAATAGAGCCTCCAAACTAGATTTAGCAGCTCTTTTTGCTATCTACGAGGATACACTAAACTGTATGCATTTATTTAAGCAATTATAATTTGACAATTGAGCCAATCAAAACTCAAGTTGGGAGAAGCTTTAAATCAGGAGGAATCTGTCTTCCAGGCTCAGTGAATCCTGATGAGAGACTCAGTGGTTTCTTATGGAGCCAGAATCTGGGTCTTTGTGCCCATGATGACTTCACCATTTTCTTGTACTCAGTACCACAGTCCAGTGGGTTCCCTCACTAGATCAAGCCCTTTAATACAATTTGTAACCTGCTATGCAATACCTACAAAGCTAGACTTCAGAAGTTAGATGTTTCTCCCTGATTCTTGCTTGCTGTAGTAAACCATTCAGTCTGTAACTAAAGTTCTTTCTGTGCAACTCAAAGCTTTCAATAAAGGCTCTGGGATTCAGTATTTATATTTTTTTTATTGAAACGTTTTAAGCTTTACATATTGTCATACATTCAGATTTCATTTTAAATGGGTTTATTTTAAAAGAAAAACTTACTATAATTTAAACAACCAAATAATGAATTTTCTCTAAATGAAACAAATAACCTTTTTAAATTTCTGAAATAATAATTGGTTTGTCAACCCTGAATTCTCTTACCTGTGGTTTTTTTATGTTGACCTAGAGAAATAAGCCCCATCTAGTGTTAAGTTATAATCCATATGCGACTTGCCATTCATATACGGTCTACAACAAAGGTGGGCAACCTTTGGCACATGGGTCACAAGTGACACCAGCACATGGCAGATTGGGTAGGGAGTGCAGGGCAGGGAGCAGAAAGCAGAGGAGTGGAGTAGCAGACAGGGAGGGTGTGGCATGCTTGTCAAAAATGTTTGTCCCTGCTGGTCTATAGCATTTGTAAGAGTAACGAGCTTTAATGTAGTTGTGATTTTTGTTATATGCTGACACTAATACAGCTTTTTTTAAATTGAACTGTATGTACTTTTTTTTTACTTGAATATGGTTACTTGGGTTGGGTAACTGGTGATAAGAGGACTATGGATGCCTATACACGAGCAGGGAGGCTGCTCTGACGTCCTGTAATTCCAACGTTCAGAGCAGACTCAATCAAGTTGTCTGGAGCGTAGTAATTACCATGCTCTGGCAGCCTCTCACATTTCATGTATCAGTGTCCCTGCACTTCAAAAGGGTGGAGGGGGCACTTTATCTTAAGCTCGTCAAATGCCATTTTGATACACAAGATGCTCTGGGTGCTTTAATTAGAGCCGCTTATGGAGCCACTCTAATTAAAGTGCCCTTCCCTCCCTCTCCTCCCTACCCCCCAACCTCAGAGCACGTGTATAAACACCCATATTGTTTACTACAGAGAAGGGACTTGTTTGTTCAGGACAGCATTGTGATTGAAATTATCCATAATACTGATTCCAGGTTTGAAATCGGTGGGGAAAAAAACGTTGTCAATGCACAAAATAATTTTCAGGCAAGTTTACCTTGTTCTTAATCTGCAAAACATGTTCACATTTCAGGAAAATAATTTTCCACAAAAGAAAGCTTTCTCTTCATTGTGACAGAAAGCGTATATTCAATGTCTGTGAGCTACTCTCTCATCAGCTTCACTTCACTAGAGATGGGATTATTCTCAAAACAGCTGCTATTCCATGTCTGTCTTCTTGTTTTGCATTAATTCTCCTTTCTCCCTTGGTAGTTCCATGATAACTCAGCAGCTTGGTTAGATACGTTTATTTTACTTTCTGCAGCAATTTGGCCTTTTTATGTGTACATCACTGTACCGTAGAACCAGTAACTGCAGTTTTGTGCAGTCTGTATGGTTTAGAAAGCAGAAGAAAAATTGGGCTGACTAGAGCCTGAAGGCTTGTTGTATTCAATGAGCCTTCATTATTCCAAAAAAAAAAATTAAATCATGAATGGGACCTACACATGAGCATGGAGGCTGCTCTGACATGCTGGAATTCCAGCATGTCAGAGTATACTCGATTAATTGGGTCTGCTGGAGCATGGCAATTGCTTCACTCCAGCAGCCTCCTGCATCTTGTGTATCAGTGAACTTTAGTTCAAGCACCCCCGCTGCCATTTTTAAGCATGGGGATGCTGAGGTAAGAGACGCAGCAGTGCTTTAATTCTTTAATTAAAGTGGCTCTCAGAGCCATTCTAATTAAAGCCCTGTGGAGCACATGTAAAAGGGCCCAAAATGTTTGCCCTTATGACCAGTTTACAGCTCTAGCTCATTTGAGTCGTATTATCCTTCCTCTTTGCATGTTTTTACTTTAGCATTAACCTGGGTACCAGCCATCTGGGAAAACATAATTCATGTATGAATAGAGCATCATCACACTTCATCTCTCAGAAAGTTGTCTCTCTCTGTTTCTTTCCTAATTAATTGTGGGAGACCTTTTCTGTCTTTGTGGGGAGATCGGTGTTGTGGATAGGTTCTGGTGATTGTGCACCAGTTGGTGTTTTTTGGAGGGGGGAGGTATTTTTTAGAGGTGCACACTGATACATCGGTCCTATATTGGATCATTACTGATATGAGGAAAATTGAGAGTATTGGCAATCACCCTTTTTTTGCCTGATGTGGCTGATAAATGATACATGCGTGTGTACAGCCAGTGCACAGCACGCAGGCAGCCAGCAGTGCAGCCGGGTCCGACTGGTAAGTCTGTCGTGGGGAGCGGGGGGCACAGATCAAGGCCCCTGCGGTAAGAGAGGGAATGGGATTGAGGCTGGGGGAAGGGGTAGGTGCTGCCCAGCTGGAGTGGGGTGGGACATGGGACAGAGTTGTGGCTCATCTGGGGGGGCATGGGAGGAGTGGCTCCCACTGCTGCATGTACCCTGGGAGGGCACAGGGGGCATATGGCCCTGGATCTGCATGTGGGGTGGGGTGGGCTGCTGCTGTGGGTTTGTGCCAGAGCTGTGCTAGGCTCTTCCCGGCAGGGGGCTGGGCAACCACCTCAAAATTTGCTGTAGACTAACAATCTTCTTGGCATACTCAGCTGCATTAGTAGAAGCACTGCCAGCAGATCAAGGGAAGTAATTATTCCCTTCTGTTCAGCACTGGTGAGACCACATCTGGAGTACTGTGTCCAGTTTTGGGCTCCCTACAACAGAAAGGATGTGAACAAGTTGGAAAGAGTCCAGCAGAGGGCAACAAAAATGGTTAGGGGAGTGGGGCACATGACTTCTGAGGAGAGGCTGGGGGAACTGGGTTTATTTAATCTGGAGAAGAGAAAACTGAGGAGGATTTAATAACCGCCTTTGAACTACCTGAAGGGTGGTTCTAAAGAAGATGGAGCGAGACTATTCTCAGTGGTAACAGATGACAGAACAAGGAGTAGTGCTCTCCAGCTGCAGCAAGGGAGGTTTAGGTTGGATATTGGGAAAAACTTTCTCACTAGGAGGGTGGTGAAGCACTGGAACAAATTACCTAGAGAGGCTGCAGAATCTCCATCCTTGGAAGTTTTTAAGGCCCGACTTGAGGAAGCCATGGTGGGAATGATCTAGTTGGGGATGGTCCTGCTTTGAGCAGAGGGTTAGACTAGATGACCTCCTGAGGTCCCTTCCAACCCTAACTTTCCCCATGGAGTCCACCCCCAGCAGCAAGACCAGCCCCATGATTTAACTATGAAGATCTCTGAAACAGGCTGCTGCTGCTGCTGTGATAAGAGCAACAGCTGCAGAAGCCAGAGCATGTAGCAGTGGCAGCAGCTCAGCTAAGGATTGTTTAGGAGTTCCTGGCATGGATAAAACTGTTGCACTGCCATGTTCCCCTCCTGCTGTGCTCTCAGAATGACTCGACTCCCTCTTGGAACCACTCCCTCCCCTGTCCTGCATGGTTTGTCCAGGGCACCAACTCTACTTGTTATGCTTCTGATCATAATTTCTAAGATCTTAAGTTGTTATCTAGTTTTGTTGGTCTGAAATATCATCCTCCTTGGTCCCTGAAATAACTCTTGGCTTGCAACTAAAGAGAAATTTTGGTCCGGGAAATTTTTCCAAATGTAACTTATAGAGATACAGGTAATTTAATGGTAATGTTGGAGTGATGTTGTAGCCATGATGGTCCAGGAATCATGCAAGAGGCAAATATTTTTTTAGGGTTGTACCAGCTATTCATTTGAAATCTAAGAAATCTTTGCCTCTCAAGGAATTTAATTTTATTTTAGTAATAGCAAGTTTGTCGTCTCAAATCGCTCAAAATGGCAGTTGCCAACATTGTTTTTAATTTGCATGGGTAGTCTTGCTTATCTACAGTTCAAGTAGTTACACATTTCCATTGTGTTTCAACCAATCTGATAGAATTTTGTAAATCTTTGGTATTTATCAGTATATCAGGTGAAATAATGCTGAGTATAACTTAAAATAGCTTACATAAATGTGATTAAGCAAAGAGCCAAAGGTGTCTGTTTATTACATGTTACTAATGCATTAATCTCCTTGGCTCTCGGAATAAAGTATCTTAATCTTTTGCATTGCTGTTCCAATTCTACTTCGCCCTAGGAATGGCATTTTCAAAGTGTATAAGACCTGACATTAAATGCAAATAAAAATGGAAGTGTAATGATAGTTTGTGCTCTTTAGAACAAAAAATAAACTGTGTATTGCACGATTACAGGGCTTTTTATATTCTAGAATACAAAGGAACACAAGATATTTAGATAATTAAATAAAAAACAATCTATTGGTAAAACAGTAAAAAGCCAAAAATAATATCAAAACCTAGGGAACAAAACCTACCTTTCCCTTTTTTATTATTGATTTGTTTCCACATAGATATTTTAGCTACATTAAGGATGCTTTGAGATTTTTAAGTATTAATTTAGTCTGAGTCAATGTAGTCTGTATAAACAGAGCTTTAAATAGAAAATCATGAAGTACACTAGACATCAGGAGGAGTCACTGCACCAGTCCAGGGACACAACATTCACACAAGTTGCAGAATTAAGAACTAATTCTGTCTGAAAAGACCAAGGACAATATAATGGCTTTGATGTTCAGGCTTACAGTAGATGTCCAAGCATAGCAAAAAGAATCTTCGCAAAGCTAACATAGTGCCTAACTGTCTCCACTATGCTATGGTTAAAATCAGCTGTCCTTTCACTTCCATAAAGAACAACATCTCCTAAAATTTTAGTTGGCTGAAGAGGTAAAACTATACTTACACAGCAGATATATGGAAGTTCAATATTAATGCATTTCCAACAGTAGCTTTCATTGGATTGAATATCGATTGTCACTGAAGATGTTACTTATAGCTGATTTTTAATAATCTATTTCCAGTTTAATTTAAATACAGAATTAACTTTTAAATGTAGGTATACATGTATTTATCAAAGTAATGGGCCAAATTCAGTCTTTTGACTGTGCATTTATTTAAGGTAGTCTAGTCTTGTATATCTTGGTTCTTTTATTGTGATATGGATGAATATCTTTTTTTTTAAAAAAGGAGGTACTGGCAAGAATTACCATATCTTATATGCATGTTCTCGTCTGCCTCCTCTTCCAAAAAAAAAGAGAGAGGAAGAATTCACATTTCAGCTGTTTCTTGCCTGAGATGAACAGAAAGGCCTGAACCTCTGTGTAAAGAAATTATATTAAGATGTTCACAACTTTTTTTTACAGGCTTACTTCCATTTGGGGATCAATGACAAACTAGGATTATCTGGAAGACCTGACAGGCCTATAGGATGCCTTGGAACATCAAAGGTCATTGAAATGATGGGTTTCTGTTACGTAATTAGTGTGTATTCCAGGCGTACTTTGAATTATTCACTGGACGCAGAGACCTATTTGAATTGTTCAATTTAATAAATGTAATCTTATTTTCTGTACATAAATCTTGTTTTGTGTTTTAAAATGCTTTTAATGTACCTTGTAAACCCATTAAGATTAAAGCACAAGCTATCTCACTGTTAAATTATTTCACGCCTTTCCTAAGCACCCAATTACAGTAATACTCACTCACCCAAGACAGCCATGATGATAATAGGGGTGAACTGGTTTAATTAAAAAAGAATGTGGATTCCTAAGATTTTTTTTTCAGTAGTCCCTTTTGCAGCTCATTACTATTTTGATAGTTTTGCAAAATTGCGACTGTATTTTTAGTTTTTAGGCTGTGTTAATATTAAGTTGTTTCAAGTTTTTTTTAGAGAAATGGTTAACATTAGTTTATCTCTCCACAGATTTATCGCATACTAGGAAAGACTGTAGTTTGTTACCCAATCATTTTTGATCTAAGTGACTTCTACATGTCTCAGGATGTTATGATGTTGATTGACGACATTAAGGTATTTATCTGTTTTGTCTTATGCAAAACTGGTGAAATACAAGTTTTCCATAGGAATAGCTCTAAAGGCTTGATGACATATTGGAAATAGGTTAAAATCTGTAGTATGTATGTCTTAAATACATAAGGAACAGAAAGTTATGATGGAAAGAACACTAAAAATATTAGGATTATTGTACTACTTGTCCAGAACAGACCCTAGTGGATGTTCTTCAGTGACTGATCGTTCAGAAGCGAGTGGCATTAAAATAACACAACCCTTTGCTTCTTTTTAGAAGCAGGTGTTCTTAGTTGGGGACATAAGCATGACAAGTTTATTTAAGAGATGCTCTGATTCAGAGCCTCATCAGGCTCCTGTTATTGAGCCTTGGTCAACAATTGAAAATTGCATTCCTTGGATGAACCTAAGTGAAGGGCAGCAGCAGTAACACTGTCTGTTGTACATTCCCATTCCTGCAGTTGAAGAAGAGACTTCTGGTGTATAGAAGGTGTAATATCTGTGCTGCGTGTGCTAGTAGCTCAGTACATTCTATGCATACTATACAGGGCAGTTCAAACCCTACGTATTTTTATTACTCCCCTTATGAAATGTTAAGTCTGAAGTAAATCACCAGTCTGAGCAGAATTATGCATTTGAAAACTGTTTGCATTCTTCAGAAAAAAACAAAAACAAATGCAACTAAAAACATTTGATTGCAAACTTCCAAACCATCAATCTGTTTGGTTTTTAAGCAATGGCTTTATTTTAGCTTGCTGCTGTTGCAGTATATTGGCCTGTGAGTTCCCTGCATCTAATGCACATACTTTTTCATTTACCTAGAATGCATTGCAGTTCATTAAGCAGTACTGGAAAATGCATGGTCGCCCCTTGTTCCTTGTGCTCATCCGTGAAGATAACATAAGGTATGGAATATATATGTCTTAAGAGGAGCATACTTTGTAATATGATTACACATGTGTGATATTAATATGCCTGTTTTTTAAATTTTAGGGGAAGCAGATTCAATCCAATATTGGATATGCTGGCAGACTTTAAAAAGGGAATCATTGGAGGAGTGAAGGTTCATGTTGATAGAGTGCAGGTATTTCTTTTTTTCCTAAATGTTTCACTCATGCTCTGGTAGTCTCTCTTACTCCTTATATTGTAAATGATTTCTGTAGACTTCTCATTCCAGCAAAATTCTTCTCTTTTCTATGTGATCTTTCAGTAGCACGTTTAACATCATAGAACTAAAGATGAAATTAATTTCAGAGTTATGCTTACTTCTGAAGTCATGTATATTTAATGAAAATCCTATTTTTAAGGAGACGCATGGGGCCTTCTTGCATTAGCCTTTTTGTAATTACATTCTCCACAAATGGTGGGGCGTCCTCTCCCATTCCTTCCCCTTCCCCCCAAGGGTTGGGAAAGATGTTTTTTCTTTTCCTTACTCCCATTCGTCTTGTCACCAGAGGTCAAGTCCTTGATACCAAGTATTGAGAGATCTCCTTTTGGCTAGGCCAGTCTGTTTTGGCTCTGCTAAAATTCTAATTGAGACAATGTATGTTGTAGTTTTAATGTTTTGGCTCTTCAGAATAAATCTTAATGGGAAACCCTTGCCCAGTAACATGTTGAAACCATCTTTAATGTTGCACTGATGGCCAAATCAACTGTTTTGTCTGCATTTTAATGTGAGTTGTTCACTGAGTTTTTGCTAATATGTTTAAAAACTCACTTATTTGGCTTATTGATGATAGTGTCTTAGTTATAATCTCTTACATCCTGGAAGGTATTCACCTCTCAAACAGAATATTCCTAACTCTAGCATATAAAGGCTATCAATAACTCTCTAAAATAACAGTAGCCAAGCAGACTTCATACAATTTCTTGCTATTATAAACTGAATTTCCTAATGCAGATGCCATTACCTTTCATGGAAAGTGCTGCCTACTACCTGTAAGATTCGTCTAATATTTTACTGTAATGTAAATGTCCTTTATATTACTCTGTATTTGATTAAATTATTATATTGTCATGAGAAGAATTTCTCAAAAATCCTCTATATAATGTGCCTTTAAGTTGTTTTAAACATGATATTGTTTCAAAGTCATTGGAGACCATTTTTCCCCTCCATGTTCACTGTCCTACCACAAAAATTCTTTAAATAATTGATAAGCACTGAAAAAGGTTCATCTGATTGGCAATTACTTCTATTTATGTTGAATTTCTTATTCATGAAGGATGTAAATTGCAGGGGAAAATGTACAGCCACCTTTTAAAAGTTAAGAGGGTGGCATCAGCCAGGCCCTCTCACAGTAATTGTCTATCTCCAAACTTTTATCCTGCAGTAAGTAAAGGATTATGCCACAGTAGCTTTCACTTAGCCCCGCTTCATTTGAGAGGCAAATTGCTTTGATTTAACTTTTATTTGCTGCAGGTGGTAAGAATAGACCTAGCATGAGCAGGTACCATGGAGCAGCAGATGTGTGGTATTTCCCTGCCCCCTTTTAACCTGCTGTATTTTTTTTTCATCTGTCAATGGTCTCAGTCACTGAGTTTAGTGATGAGCACAGTTAACAATTGTGACACCTTGATTAAAATTACATATTCTGCTCTTGTCAAGTTTTTTTTCATTCTATATTTCTTTAAAATCCTTCTGAGCTTTTTCCAGGGCTGTACATACATAGCAGCTGTACAGTGCAATCATTCCCCACATTTTAGCAAAGTATATAGAATTATAGTTTAATGTATATTAATTGTTGCAGTTAAGGTTTAGTTCCTACTATAATTTTAAACTAAGGATGGGCAAACTGGTTTGGGTGAAATAGGAATCATCCTGATCCTTTGATTCCTCTGTAAAATATTATTGAAATGACATTTAAAATCTGTCTTTTTTCTAACTCCAAAATTCCCTTAAAAATTAAAAAACCCTGGACATTACAAGGCAGCTATGTAATTGAAACTTAAACTCAACATTTCTCTTGGTTTTATCACATTGCAATATATAAAATGCCAACAGCCTAGGAGTTTGGGGTCTTTTTTAATGAGAAAGATGATTACTTGTTTTTAAAGGTAATATCTTTTGCCAGTTTGGTTCTATATACATTAACAGGGTTTTTTCATGTTTGCCCTTGCTTAGTTAGAACCAAATATTTTAATACAGATTATAACTGTATTGATATGATCAAATTTGGATTTTTTCCCACCTTATTTCTTAAGTTTTATAATATTAAACAGTGAGGGGTGTGAAACCTAAGAAAGTGGCTAAGATTACAATATAATGGCAATAATACATTATCTATTAAGTTAATAAGTATTGCATCTTTATAAATTATGTTCAGCTGGTACGTTTTAAATATACATATTGGAACATGCATAGCTATGCCTCCACCAAAGGAGTACATGTTGTTTATTTGTGAAATGTACATGAAAATACATTCATCCATTTAAGAAGCATATCATTCATAAGGTTTCTAACACTGCTGTTAATTTTCACCTCCACTGTCTGTAACTACTTTCATCGTCAGCTGTTCTCCAGGGCATTATGCAAGGTGGAGACGAAGAGGGATGTCAGCCATAAAGCGAAACAAGAACAAGAAGAAAGAAAGAGGAAAAACAGCCTTTGATTATGATAGTCAACTCTGTAGTATTTCTGTATTCCACTTTAAACTGCAAACATGAAAACTCAATTTAAAAGTTCACAGTATATACATCTAATGTACTTACTGAGGAGTGGCAAAACAACATATTAAAAAAAGCCTCTTAATTGGTTTAATAGAATAAACCTATTCCGTGTGTGTGTTGGGGGGGAGGGGGAATGAAGCATCTCTGGACCAGTGGTTCTCAGCCATTTTTAGGCCTAAGACACTGCTCATTAGATTCAGGGCACCCCTTTTAGATTTAAGGCATCTCTTGGAAAGTGCCAGTTCCTGGTTTTCACTTGTTTTTTGGCTACAGAAAAAGAATAGACCAATTCTTCTCTTGCAGAGAACTCAGACCACAACAGGTCAGAATGTTTTTAACACTGTGGATTCCTATTTGAAATCTCTGGGTTTATCTTGTGAATCAAAATTCACATCTAATAATCCTAATATTGTGCAGCATCCCATGGCACCCTTGGAAGAATCTCAAGGCACCCTGGTGGAGAATCACTGCTCCATACTAAGGAATGACTGACTAAAACTACAGAAGCCCTGTAGATTTGTTATGCTGAGGATTGGGTGAAAATCCACTGACACTGGCTGGTAAAACAACTAGCCTTTGTTCTGGATGAATATAAAAAGCATGTAAGCTCCTTTATGGAACAAATGATAGAAACAGTAGCAACCGCCACCCAAAACATAACCTTCATACGGGGCTGAAGTAGGAATTGAGACTGAGGTTTTTAAACAGACCTGAATGCAAACACAGGGAGCAGGAGCTCTGTATGCATGAGAAGCTGCAGGTGTACACAGAAGGTGGCAAGGAAACCTGGAAGACTGAGAGAAGTACTTATAGCAAGACTTTGAGAATAGTGGAATAAGCCATTACATAGCCTGCACTTGAGTAGGGGAGACTGCAATGAGTTAAAATGAGTTGGGGGCAAGAGTAGGAAGGAAGAAACCAGGGGAGATGTTTGTTTTTGCAACATAACTGAAATTGAGAGGGAAGACCAAAAAGCACAATAGAATAGTTGTCCAGAAAACGCACTCTCCTCGCAGTGTTCAGCTCCTTAACTAGCATCAGGAGTGTTCAGTACTCTGAGATGCAACTGACATGCCACAGTAGCTTTTATAGATTCATATACATTTCCTACTATGGACTGTGTATTTCTGTACTATCTGGGCTACTGGAGGTCTCTAGGGTTCTTGCATAATATGGCAATACCATGTTAAACATTCACATATAAGCAAGAAGCAAGGCATTTTCATATTGCCCTCTTCCTATTTTTAAACGGCATGCCTACTTTTACAGACATACGTTTTTATACAGCATAGACCTAAAATCATGATGAGTAACAAAGGGTTTGAATTGGCATTCATTTCTAGCACTAAAAACTGAAATTCTTACTACTAGAAAAATAGCCTGGGACCTGGAGCATTCCAGGCCCCTAGCTGGACAGACACGCAGGAGCTCTCTAGCCAGGGAGCACTAGAAGGTTACTCCTTGAATCTCCCCCACCCTTAGAGGAGCTCAGGGATTTCATAGCCTGTGTTCTCCCCTGCTGGAGAAGAGGGCAAGCTGTCAGTGGGCGTTTGGCAGCTGCTGAAAAGCAGCAGCTGCAACAGACATCTGTCACCTTATAGGGCTGAGAGGGGCAAGGAGAACTGTGCTCCTCACTGCTTGCACTCCCAGCCTCCTGCACTGACTGGGGTCACCCTAGTTGGTGTAGTGTCAGGGAGTACAAGGAGCTTGACTTCAGTTGTCTCGGACACTAGGATTGGGTTGAACTGTGGGGAAAGTCCCTTCTGCCTCTGAGACTGGGGTCCGGGACAGTTTCAACTTCAGAAAAATGCTCCCTACCCACTCATCCTGCCAGTCATCAGTGTGAATGCCCCCTGCTCCTTGCAGCCCTCCATTTCACCATGGGCCAGAGGTAGATGAGTCCATGGTTTGAACTGTCCTAGAGCCCTAGGATGGTTCCAGCCCTGGATAATGCTCTCCCTCCCCCTTCCACCTCTCCAGCCCATCCTGCCAATATTTGGGAGAATGCCTCCCACTCTGATTTGTTGTAACACTGTACTTACTCTTCATAATCAAGAGAAAGAGAATGAAAAGCAAAACAAAAAATGGCAGTTTAAAAAGAAGTGGCAGTTTCTGATCAGTCTAACTGATCTAATAATGGGCATCTTGTTTTGTTTATATCGTTCTCAGGTCAGTATGTGCAGTATTCAGACTGATGTGCAGTCTTTTTATTTTCATTTTTTTCTTTTAATTTCAGACTTTAATATCTGGCGCAGTTGTTGAACAACTTGACTTCCTAAGAATCAGTGAATCAGAGTAAGGATACATGCAAAATCTAATTATGTGCTTGATAATTAAAATTAGGAAACATTTTCTACATTGTAGAGAATCAAACTATTACTTTTTTCAGGCCTCCTGTGTTTAAGAGTTTGGAGGAGTTGGAACTTCCAAAACATTCAAAAGTCAAGAGACAATCTAGTACTCCAAATGTTTCTGAACTAGAACAGCAACCGGAAATAAATATTAATGATTGGAAAGACAGATCAACTTACGAAATTCTTCAGAAACTAAATGTAAGGAAATTTTATAAATTGTTCTATACTGCAGTCTTCAGATAGGATTTACTTCTGCCACATCAACAATTTTCAGAGCTAGAATCCCTTTAAATCTTACAGCCTGTCTTACAATGAGTTCTACCTTCAGATTGACCTTGCTATAGTCCAGGTGTCAGAGAACCTTCCAAAAACATTCTAGCTAACTGTTTTCATACTCCCTTTAACCTCTAGCATAATCCAAAAAGGGAGACACTGTCGTATAAATAAATACCTCATTTCTAAATGGAAGATAAAAAAGCACACTTTAAGTTATGAAGTCTGTCATAACAGATTTCATATTTTCATGATTTTGGATGTACAGATTAAGTATGAAAATCCCTATTTGCTTCCTGTATTAGAAGACAATAAGTAGTGTTTCAAATTTTAGTATTCTGGCTCAGTAGAAAAATGGAAACAAATCATGTCAATTGGTTGTCCCATCCAAAGGCTTTGCATTGCCAATTGGTAGAAGCCAAAAGCAGAGACAAGTTTTAGTTTGGGGGAGGGGGCCTAGTTTGGGGTGGCCGCAATTTTATTGACTACGCAGCAGTGGAAAGGGAGTTATAAAAATATACAAGGAGTACATATTGTGTGTGTCACCCATGACACTATTTCCATGATTAGAGATGGAAATGAAGGAGTCAATATGACTTGAGCTTGTGAGGTGCAGACAGTCCTCACCTGCTACCTGAAATCCTGAAACTGACTACTTGCCATCTAGAAGAAGGCAAGTAGATTTGAGATTTTACAGGGGGAGAGCCTTCTGCCTTGGAACCTGAATTGTATAGAAATAGAAAAATTGAAAAGTGAACAACAAAACAGCAGCCCCCAGAAAACCCAACCCTGTTCTTAGGTTTGATTTGAAATTTGTTTGTAACCTGGATGCATTTTACTTCCCACTTGAAATTCTATGGGCTTATTCTTGTTTTTAGGACTGCAATTGCTTAGCAAGTCAAGCATTATTGCTGAGTGTTTTGCTCAAAAGGGAAGGACCGAATTTCATCACCAAGGAAGGTAAGAGGTCCTTTTATTTGATTATTCTAAATATTTCAGGAAGCAGGTTTCTGTGTAGTTCTGATAAACATGAATAATGGACATGCACATGAGAAGTTTTGTAGCTATTTTCCTCTCCATTAAAGCAGTTTCTTTTTTAAATGGAAAATGCACATTTGTATACTGAAGAGTGGAATGAGCTGTTAAATGCATTAACTCCTCTAAATTGTTCTCTTGCAGCATGTTACCTGCTCATAATTCTGAGCACACTTATTTGTGTCACAATGGGTTTGACCTTGTACATGAAAATGAAACTGAAGACCAGTTTCTGCCAGTGCTAGTTAATCTGAAATGTATAGGAAATAGTAGACTGACTGATTTATATTCTGAAAAGGGACTTAATTTCAAGTATTATCTCTAGAGGTATTTGCCCTTCAGTTTTGTATCTAGCTTTATATTAGAGTGCTGGAGTTAAATACATATAAGATATTTCAAAACATCCAAAAGGCTTGGTTGCCCAGGGTTTCCTACTTTTTTCAAAGGTTACTCTAAATTGTTCTTCTCGATCCATACGCACATGCATGCCCTAGTAAAAGAAGAAATCAAGCAAAGAATTAGGATTCAAGCCATATTTCCTCCCTTTTATACTCCTAGGTATAGTGACTTTTCTCATCACCACTTAATTTCATAAGGCGCTGCCTAAGGACAATCTAACCCAGGGGTTTTCAACCTTTTTTAAGAACTGTACCCCTTCTGGTAGTGGTGGCTGGATGCGGAGCGGGGGGCAAGAATCTCACGCGGCAGCACGGGGTGGCGGATGGTAGCAGCAGCAGACACGTGAGAGCTCTGCCTCGCCCCTGCACCCCTCCACATCCGACTGGCCAGATGGCACCTATGCTGCCTGCAGAGGGTCACCACTGCCCTCGCCCCCCATCCCCTGGCCCTGCTCCTGGGAGGCAGTGGGTCATGGTGGTGGGCGGCGGCGCTCCATCCCCACCCACTCTCACATATCCCCTAGGACTGTTCCAAGTGCCCCCGGGGGTACATGTACTGCTGGTTGACAACCTCTGGTCTAACCTTAAGGTTTTTTTGAAGTTTTAGGAAAGGCTTGTTCAGCTTCTGAACATGAGGGAGAAGTAACCACCTATATTGTTAATATCTTTTTTTTAATCTAAAAATGTTTCTTCGACCTTAAATGTTGCTTTGACCTCAGTAGCCCTATAGAGTCATTGTTTGGAATACCCAGTTTATTGCATCACCAAACAAGGTGATGAAATGTCTTGTAGGAGACCTACAATTACCTATATTAAAGGTGAAGGTAACACACAACCACCCTATCTTTCCAGACATCAACTTTTGATGAACTAAATAACCATTTAAAACCATTTGGGCTTAATGATGTTCCTACAGTGTATCTGACCAGATTGCAGTAAACTATGCTAAGTCAGGGGTTTTATCCAAGATGAAATAGTGAACAGCAATAATTTTATTATCTGCTGACCTTGCACTAAAAAACATTAATCCCTGACTGAACTCCTGTCATCTCATACTAGCACTGAGACTGATATTAAACACTAAATAGCTAGTTTAAAACATATAAAATGGGAAAAACCAAAATCTTCTTATCTGTTCTTCACTTTCTACCATGTAATGGTGTGAAGAAGCTCCCAGCTGGTATACCCAGAGCTCTGAAGCTCTGATCTTGCTATGATCTGGCAACTCAAGTTTCTAATACAGCTAAATTTACTCTTGAAGCAAGGGTATTGTTGTACCTGTAGTACAAAAAAGTCCTATAGAGAAAAGGAATCCTCTTGGCTATGAATCTTAAATCCAGTAGATATCTCAAACCCAATTAACTAAATGTTTTCTCACTGTTACTTCCTATGCGGTGGTTTCCAGTCCAACTGCAATTTTTCAATCCTGCAAAACTGGACAGGTTTCATAGTAGTTAATCCTCTGCTACAAAGGGTAGGCCTCTTGGCCTCTTTGGCAATACTCTCTGGATAAAAGCTCTATCCATGCCCTTCACAGAATGTCTGTAAGCTACAGGATCTGCGTGGAACCCCCATGCTCATTGGTAACACAAATACAGTGTTTCTGAGTGATCCAGCCTTGCAGATGCTCTTGTTCTACAGTTTGATTCTTCAGGGAAATGATATAAAGACGCCGATAAGCATGCTGACTTTGTAAAGGTTCCCCAAAACAACTGCTGTTTGTTTATATAACACAGGGCTATCCACTTCTGAGCAACCAGGGGCTACAAATCATGTGGCCTTTGAAACTCCCCCCAGGGGTGAGGGCAGGAAGATGAAGCTGGAGGTAGGGTGGGTAGGGTTCAAACTCCAGCAGCAGCAGGAACTGTGGGAGAAGTAGGCCAGGCAGGAACCTACAGATCTAGTGTAACCCCTCACAGGCTGCATGTAGCTCATGGGCTGCCAGTGATCTGTCCATAATCACATTCAAACTGAGAGTGAATCCAAAGCAATGCTCACATGGTTAAAGGGGATGGGTCTTAGAACTAGTTTTAGGAGAGCAGTAACTGGAGAGGTCGCTTTACCAAACAGTTTCTGCCATGGAAGCTTCTACAATTGCCCAGTATTTGGTGATGAAAAGCGTGGTTGCCTTGCAGGGTTCAGTTATGCCATCGTTAATTGTGGAAGTTTCTTGACTATGGAACGCAGTCCCACTGTGGCAGTCTCGTAACATAGTGTGGCAGAATCTGTGATCAAATTAGACTATCTCTGTTCTAATATTACTGTACCTTTAGATCTTTTGGCTAAGGTGAAAAATAGCTGCAGGCTTTCTTAAAGTCCTGTGCAGGTGGTTTAGTCCTTTCCTTTTTTTTTGCAAAGTCCTAGGTCTCAATGTTCTGGGGAAAATACCAGTAAGTTAATATGCTAACTGCTGAACTTTGTAAACCCCTGGGCAGGAAATCGGGAAAAATCCTTAAGAATGCTTTATCTGGGTAGAACATAGTACACAGTGAATCTGCTATAGGGGCTTGGATTTGACCAACCTTCCTTTTTGAGGCAACCAGCAAGGTCATTGATCTTAAGAGGCAGAGCAAGGAGCCTACTGCCATATATTCAGAGCATGGGCTCATCAGAAACCAGAAAACCAAATACAGATGCCAAGGTTGAACAGGAGTTTTACTGGAGGAAAGCTCTTTTCAGTCCTTTGAGCAACTTCAGAACTGTCTGGTGAGAAAAAAAAATTTAGTTCTTGACTGGAGGAGGATAGACTAAAGCTGGGTACAGACATGTGGCAAGGTTAGATTGAATTAAAAATGGCCACCTGTTTTAAGATAACTTGGTATGGGAGGGGCTAGTGGGAGGAGCTGGAGAGATTGTTGGGAGGGAGAGAGGGGAAAATCAGAGGGACAGGTGGGACCTGCAGGAAAGAACAGGGGGCACGTGGCATCTGCAAAGGGATTGGAGGGATTGAGAGGGCAAGTGGAGTCTGCGGGAGGGATCGGGGGGGCTAGCAGGGTCTGCAGGAGGCTTGGGGGGGGCATGCAAGGTCCACAGGGAAAATCAAGGGGAGCAGGCAGGGTCTGTGGAAGGCAGGTTTGGTGAGGTCTGGGAGGGATTGGGAGGATGACCTTGGCTATTTTTAGCAATCTGAGCCCCCCTTCCCCAAGATGAACAATCTTTTCCCCCACCCCTCCCCCACCAAGACTTTCTTTCTCAGCTCCCAGCATTGGCAAACACTGATAAAACTGGCACTGAGAGCAGCTTGTGGGATGGGGTTTGGTGGATGAAGGGGACTGTCTGGTCCATGGAGAGGAGGGCAGGGGCATTATCCCCCTGGGGTCGAATCATGGGTCCTGGGGGATAAAAATAGCCCAGTGCTGTGGGGTTGCGGGGTAGGAAAAGCACAGTCCTAGGGCTGGGGCCAGTGACTGGGCTTGACCAGCCCTAGGGCTATACTTGGAACTATATAGAAGTTCAGGACAGTTAGATTAGTCTAAAAATGGCCACCTGATCTAAATTGCACTACTTCAGATGTAGGATAACTTAGATTGATCTCACCTTCCTGGACCTTCTGTACAGTACGCACTTAGTTTGCCTCGGTGCAGAGGTAGGTTGATCTAAGTTAGATTAGGTGGCTGTTAACATGATCTAACCTGCTAACCTCCCCAAACATCTGTATGCACCCAAAGGCTGTGTCCACACATGCGTGGACATTAGGTTTCCTGAGGACAACTAGCAGCAGCGCACCTTGTGCCGCTGCTAGTTGTCCCTGGGGAACACCTGTGCCACATGCCTTCTGGCATGCAGCAAGTTACCCCGGGGTCAAACCCCTCAACCCACACTGCTCCCTTGCAATGCGGAGAACATCTGAATGTGTGGTACATGGTGCCACAAAACATACCTGTGGTGCCACATACCTCACAGCCACACTCGTCTGGACATGGCCAAAGAGAGCAGCTAAGGGACTTAGAACAAGCTAAATGTTTTGTTGAATATAAATTGAAACTACATAGTATCAAATTTAACTTTATTATTGTTGAATAACAATCCATTGTCACTTTTTTTTTTTTTTTAACTGTTTTTTAGGTACAGTCTCTGACCATATTGAAAGAATCTACAGACGTGCTGGTAGCAAAAAGCTCTGGTTTGTACACAGAATCTTTTGTGTTTCATGTCTGCTTTGTCAAACAAAGGTGCTTGGAGGTTTTTTCAGCCTATTCTCAAAACTTTAATCCAGATCTTTAAATAATGTAAGAAAGCACTGACCTCAACGGGGCTTTGTTAATTTATACCAGCTGTGAACCAACCCTTAGCTGTTAACCTTGAGACACAAATGAAAATGAATTTGTTAAACATTTGTTCCTGTAGAACAGTGTTAAAAATGTCTTTGTAACAAACTGTACTATAGATGTACAGTACTGAGGAAACAAGAGATGGATCACAGCACATAAGAGGATCAATTTTTTCAGAGAATATTACAATATAAAATGATTCTCTGTGCCAAAGTATGTGTTCAAAAGTTAACCTAAGTTACATTTAATAACCTAACTCGGTATATCTGAGCTGTTTACTGCTTGTTGCTCTTTGAGTCATTTGAGTTAAGGATGGGCTTACCAGAATAACTTCAAAAGATGTTTGGAAAATGAAGTCTACTGTATTTGCTGGATAATTGTTCTATTTGACTAAAGCATAATAGAAATCTTTTTTCTTATTGCAGAAGAGATTTGAACGTATGATACATTGTACTATTTCATTTTGTAAATCTTGTTAACCAGAAGGGGTTGTTTGAAAAAGATAACAACTAAGGAAATACAAGAATTGATTTCAGGTTTCAGTTTAGTCTGTTCATACAATGAAACAGCGTTATAACCAAGTAACAAAAGTTGTTAATTTATTTCATTATTAGCCTTTTTAATGTATACTAATATGAGGATTTTTTTATAAAACAAAAATATGTAAAATGTTATTTTTCATTTCTTTTTCATGACTGTCGTATGACACACCTAGGTTGGTGGTACGCTACACTGCTGCATTTGCACAGAAATATGCTTCCTCTATAGCCCCACATATTACTACTTTACTGGTACATGGGAAACAGGTAAAGTGCAGAAAGGTCTGAAATGGTGCTGCTTGAGATTTTTTTGCTTTATTTGCATTTTGATAGTATCAACTAATGCAATTTTGAAATGCTTTGCTCTTGATCTTAGAGTGCACAGCAGTCGTCACAGAAGTCAACATAAATTTAGTTGACGGATTTTCTACTAACTATGGAATATTACAATTTGTTCATTAACGTTGTTGATAAATGAGTCTTTGCACCCTCAAAATCCATGTTTAGAAAAGCTTAAACACACGTCTGTTCAGTTTCTATTTGTCATGAATGGCAATTTATAGAACTATGTTATTTTTTTTAATGGTAAGAGCTGTATGTCAATTCAGTTGTCCTTAGAAGTTGCAGCCAGTTTTAAACCTAGCACTTTACATGATTCTCTTCTTTTCATCGTTCACCTATAAAATGCCTTTAGGCAAAAAAGTAAAAAAAAGAAATATAATCAGATATGTATTGTGCGTGCTGTACTTGCTCTTACAACAAAAATCTTTTCAAAATAAACAGAAATGAGGAAATAATCTTTTTTTTTCACTAACTGCAAATTGGTGAAATTGTCACCAAACAAAAGTAGACATTTCGACAGAAGAAATTATTATAACAGGCTCTCTTCCCAAAATGTTGTCAGAGAAAAGAACAGCCGGTTATTTTCTGCAGTCTGTAGTTTAATGAGTTCCCAATGCAGTCATTCTTTGCTTGTTCTAGTAATTAATAAAAATTCAGAAATTGTCCCCAAAATAAAAGCTTATCTGACATTACTTATCAAGCAGAAGTACTCCATATATTTACATGATTAGTGCTTTGGGACTATCAAATGTGGTACCAGAATTCAAACATATATGTGAATTCATTAAACTAGCAGTTAATGTCCAGTCGGATTGCTCTGTTTTCTGCCCTCAGGTCTGTTGTGCGCTTCGCAGCAAGTCTTTTAGGTAAACTAGTGGACAGCCTTGCACCATCTATTACTAATGTTTTAGTTCAGGGCAAACAGGTAAGTCTTTATTTTTTAGAATTGCATTAAGGAATGATAATCAAGAGAAAAATGTATAAAGGCTTTGTCATCTTGAAGGCCACAGATATTTTTTGAAGTACCCAAAACCTAAAGATTATATATTCAGTAACAGAAAATAATTAAACAAAAAAAAAAGTATTGCTATTGATAATTTGTATAGACCTTGTGGTCTACAACATGCTTTTCTTTAATGAAGTTGAGAGAGCAGTATAGAATAGATAGCTGAGTAGACCAAAACCTAGATGGAAAAACAGAGGGGAAGATGGTATAGGCACAGTTTAGGACGAATACATGTAACAAAATAAGGAGAAATTATTTTACAAAAAGTAAATGGAAGCAAGTAATAGAAAGGTATTTATAGAAAAAGTTCATTTTATATATATGTGTGTGTGTGTGTGTGTGTATGTGTATATATAGATGTGTGTGTGTGTGTATATATATGTATATATATAAATGTATATAAATATATAAAATCTAATAATTATGAGTCTAATAAACTAAAAGGGATGTTAGTTTTGCATGGGAAGTAGCAAGTTAAGTAGCAGATTGTAACAGAGCAGAGGGTGCTCTGTTACATGCAGAGCTGTAGGCAGTAGCCAGGTAGCCTGCAGCTGGTGGCAATCACCAGTTAGGCTCAACTGCCTGAATAGGAACAGGGCCCAGCTGGTCCTTTTAAGAGCAGGGCCCTGAACAGAAAGCTAGCAACAGTTTGCCTGCTAGCAACAGGGAAAATAACAACTTGGCTAGGGTTGCTGCTTGTGACACCTTGGAGGTAAGGGTAGGACCAGTGAGGATGGCTGGAGGCTCCTGGTCCTGGGGTATAACCTAAAACTACACCCTGCTGGGGCTGGATGGTATAGTGGGGCTGCTTGTAGCAGGGCAGCTTCTAGGAAATGCTACACCTGGGACCTTCCCAGTGAAGGGTGAGTATGGCGCACCAGAAAGCCTCAGCCACAGCTGCCTTGCAGGTGACTCTGTGGAGGGGAAAGGCTAGGGGAGCACACTCTGAATAAGAAAGCAAGAGCCCAGACTCACCATGAGCTCTGAAGCTGCACATAGGAGCCAGGAGTGAGGCTTCAGGGGGTGGGGCCCTGAGCCTTCAGGTAGCTATATGAGAAGCTCCTGGAGCAAAGGGATAAAGGATTTGTTGAGGCCCAGTATAGGGCATGGGATAAGCTTGGGGATACTGTGAGGCCCAGTGTAGGGCATATGGGGTTGGAGCCCATAGTGGAGCTGGATGCCCTAAATGGAAATGGGGCTTGGAGCCTGGGGTTGTTAGGGGCTTGGAGCCCAGACTTGGGTTGGGGTTGGGAGCCCAGAATTGAAGTGGAGCTTGGAGCCCTAAGCGAAGGACACCAGAGAGCCCAGTGAGAAGGCAGTGGGACTGTGAGCTCCAGTGGGAAGTGAGAGTCCTGTGCAAGACTGGAGCTCGGGTCCCAGTGTGTAGCACTGAGGGAACATCTGCAAGGCATGAGACACAGTACAGGGGTGGTCTGAGCTGTTTGCCTAGGCCTTGTCATTGGGAATGTAAATGGGCAGCCTCCTGCCTGATGAACATCACATAATCATTAACATCAAGGCATGGCAGGAAAGGAAGGCAGATGGTTAGTCCTAAGGTAAGTGGGTGGGCCAATGACTGACGGGCCCCAGGATGCGCACTTGTTACAGGGATTCTGATGGTTTTTCTCTTCCATTCACCTGCCCCAAACAGTTTAATGTGGGCTGTTTGTCTCTCACCTAAATGGAACTAGTGTTTGTCCTCTGAGGACAAAAAGTGATGATAAATTCATAAGAAACTACTTGAAGGTAAAAAATATGGGACAGGAATGACTTATTTGTCATTCATCCATTTCGGACAAGAGAGTTGATGGTATGCTTCTGGTGCTATGTAGCTATAGAAGAAAATGAATGAGCATGTAGCATGGTTTGTAGTTGCTTATTTTAATTTGTTTTTAATTACCTGTCCTTATCAACCCATTTATAATGTCATTTTTTTGTGAGAAAGCAAGTTGCTTTGTTCTGCTGGAGGTAGAGTATGAGTAGTTTACAGTTTTATGTTTTTAAGTGTGCTTTTACTGAAAATATTGATATTGGGATTCTATTACCATTTTAAAACCTAGAAGATAATCTTGGAAAAAGTATTGAAATATTAAGAAACCAGTAAATGGTATTATGATACTGAATTTTTAGGAAGCTTCATTAGAAACAGGAGACGAAGGAATTTCTTGACTAGTTGTACAATCATGGACATGTTAAATTATCCAAACTCTCTTAAAATATAGTGATGATTTAATAAAGGCACGTTTTGGTAGGGATTATGCTTTTTTGCTTCAATACATTTATTTTTAGTAAGAATATCAGTCATGCTAACCACTATTTCCATTAATTTAACACCGAACTATTTTTTTGTCTCAAGTACAATCTTAACAGGGGAATGTTAGTGTAGGAAATTTAACTTGCAGATTTATCTCCTGTGTTTTGTTGTTTCTGGTTCCCTACCCCCACAATGTTGTTATGTCTTCAGGTAACTCTTGGAGCTTTCGGCCAAGAAGAAGAAGAAGTTATTTCTAACCCTCTATCCCCAGGAGTGATTAAGAACATCATTTACAATAACTGCAATTTACAAGATGAAAGGGAAGCTGTTATTCAACAAGAACTTGTCATACATATTGGGTGGATCATCTCAAACTCACCTGAACTTTTCAGTGGCATGTTAAAAATACGTGTTGGGTTAGTAAAATGCTTTTTATAATTATTCTTATAATTAATTTGTATTGTGGTAGCAGCTAGATGCTCAAGTGGGTTGTGGTAATAATTTATATGAACAAATACAGTTGACTTTATATCTGTTTATGATATTTTTCACTTACTCAGGAATGACCACCATTTAAAAATTAAAATATATGGAAATTGGAAGCTCCAACTGACTTGAGATAAAATCAGCTGGTTACCCATAGCACCCAGTGGGTAGCTCTTTTTATATATAAGGATAGTTTTGAAGCACTACTGAAGCAAATAGATTTATTATAATAGACTTTGCCAATCCATACACCAGGGCTAAGTACAGACAGTCAAGAAGCACGAGGCTAAATCGATTCAGTCTTTGCAGGTTAGTCTGAGATTAAACTAAGAAACAACTGGACACACGTTTACTTTTGATTCAGGAAATGCAGTCACATGTCTGCAATGGCTCAGACCAGAAGTCCGGCTCTCTGGCATATAGCCAGCATGGGCTGTGTGTTCACTTCCTTTTCCTGCTACCCCCAAGGTTTCTGGGATTTGCAGTTTAGCCTCATAGCAGCAGGACTCTTCCTGCTTCCAGGCGCAGACAGGGGCTGCTTCCAGGTGCTTCTGGGATTTGTAGTCCACAATAGCAGCCAGTAGTAAGTTTGAGTGGGGGAAGATGTGTTTAACCCCCCTGCCTGGCCCCAGCCCCCAGCCAGGGTTTGCCTGTGAGAGGCAGTCCCTGCCCTCCCCTCTTACCCCTGCAACCCTTCTTTGCTGGAACAGACAGCACAGCCCAGGCCAGGGCTGGAAAGCATGCTGGGGGACTCTGGTTTAGCTTGAACCAGGAAGGGGTCTGGGACAGGAGTTTCATAAACTGGCTTGACCCAAATCAGTTAAGTCTGATACTACATTCAACCAGATTTGTCTTAAACCAGTTTCAGTCATTTTGAAACTGGTTTATATGCACTGAATTTATGTTCTATTACAGGTTTAAACCAGTTTCTGATCACTTAAACAGGTTTGTGTGCAACTTTTGTCCCTAGTCCAGAAGTTTCACATTTTATAATGCTGTTTTATTGTGTTGTTCAAAATATCGTAGAAAGTTCAAATCTGATTCTTGAATTCCACCCAAAGTGGAAATGACAAAATTAGAAACACTTTCTAATTCACATAGAACAACAGTACTAGATCAATAGTATCTGTTATTAGAGTTGATGGTTGTGATAGGGTTTTTTTTATTACTGTTCTTCTGCACTATTTCTAGACCCTTATTCCTATTCACATTTAAAGTCAACAGAAGGTATCATAATCTTCATTGGGAACAAGATTTTACTACAGTTTTACCACCCCACTTATTTCCCACTCAGTTCTGTGCCTTCTTGTCTAACATGAAGTTTGTGCTGCTCTCCCAAATGTTTGAAATGCTGCACAACCAGAATTCTATGTTGAGTTAAAACACCTACCGTAGAATAAGAGTCAGTAGGCACTAGATGGTATATCTTGGTTGATTAACTGGTGTAATTACTGAAAAGTTTTGGGTACCATTGACAGAACTGCTGCTAATATCCTGTCCACTTTCTTTTTTAATCTGTATACTTACCTTTCCAACCTAACCTCAGATCATTCATTAGGATATATGTCAGCTGTACCATTTCTATTAAAATGTTTTTTATGTGAAAGAAGTGATTTTTTTTATCATGTAAATTGTATTAATATTTTTGTTGCTGTGCAAAATGCATCCAGTTTGCAGTAAAATGAGTATTTCTCTTATAACACTATGTTGACCTTTTTAGATGTTAAACGAAGCTTATAAAATGAAGGCAAGCTATTTTCCAAGATTTTATGACATCATGTATTTTTTTTTTCTCTAATGGATGTCTGCCTGGATTACCTTTTTCAGAGTTAATTTACACTATTTTTAAACTTTACACGAACTGCCTATGACTAACTTAATCCCCTGCTGTTTTGTTTTTTCTGCTCTGTATCCATAGTTTTCTTGGGTTGAGAAAAATTTCCTGGTTCCCTTAAATTCTCTGTCAATAAAGATAAATATGTTATTCTAGTATCACATGAAGCTGTAGTTATGTGTAGTAGAGAAGATTCCTAATAAAGAAAAAAATAGCAGAAAAAATAATTTTAGTTCCATAATGTATTTTAGAACTAAGCATTGCGTTATTTTTTCCATGAAAGAGTATTTATTCCCTCATTGTTAAAACGCATGCATTTTTTGCATGCTTTAAAAACACTCAGATGTGTATTTGACTGTTTAGCGACGCATCGTTTACAATGAGTTTCTTTTATAATAGTGACTGATCCTTGTTCTTTTTAAGTTAGTGGTTAAAATATCAGTTTTTGATCAGTTTCTCTAATATATCATTCAGATAATCCATTTAGCAAGGAGTCTCTGGTGCTAAGGGCTATATAGCCAATACATTAATTACTGATAACATCCAGACGTACTAACAAAATGAAATTTACCTACTCTAAACTACTGCAACTTTCAAGCCTGTTTGGACTACATGTTCTGTACTTATCCCAGACTGTACAAACTAAAACTTTTCTGAACCTTCTTGCTGATAACACTTTTTTCCACAATGTTTATTAACACAGTATTAACTTCCATATGCAAACAGGAGTTAAAATCCAGGTGGTTCTGCTGCTGCATAGCCTGGTATGCACATTTCAGATGGCAAAAAGCTGCTGCCTCCACATTTTAAATGCTTTGTGTCATGTTAGATTTTCAGCCAATATGTTAAGGCCCAAACTTGCTTTTGATGTTGAAAAAGGGCACGCCTGTGCCTGGCTTGTTGCAGACATTGTTTAAGAGCAGGTCTCCGTACAGAAAAACTAATTTTGTAATACTATGAAGGGCAGTTAAGACCTTTTTATTTATTGTCACATAAATGTAATTTTATGTAAGGATTATAGGTACTTATTTTTTCTTCTGAAATATGCAAGTTCTGTGTTTTCAGTTTAATACATTTTGTAGCTATAGCTCCTGCACAGACACACACAGCTTTTTTGGGTGTTAGCTATTTGTCCTGTACTGTAACTAACAATTATACTAAAAAATGTGAATTGTAAAGCAAATAATAGAAAAATTCAGGAATTAATGTTGTGTAAGTGTATTAGTATGATGTGCACATGACTTGTACTTATTTATTAGAGTTCTATCATATTTCATGGTATTCACAGCTATACTAGTATTTTTCAGCAGATCAGTTTAGTCTGTCACAGTTAGGTTGACGCAAATCTTTTGATTAACAAAAACAGTCTTTTTGAAAGGCAGAAGAAGCAGCACATATGTGACCATGTCGTTCCTAGAAGTACAGTGAATGAGCTTAAAATTCATTCTAA
Source organism: Alligator sinensis (assembly GCF_000455745.1). Lineage (NCBI taxonomy): Eukaryota > Metazoa > Chordata > Crocodylia > Alligatoridae > Alligator > Alligator sinensis. The sequence goes on along the minus strand of NW_005842726.1, from coordinate 129,361 downwards.
TTTTGAACTAGACTTCAGAGAGATTCTTCATATGTAAAATAGGAAATAACCTCTAAAACCAAAACAAATTTTCTTATATGGGATGTAGCATTCCAGCACTGGAAATAATTGGCAGACATTTTACCAGGAAAGTAACTGCAAGTACATGTACAATTTGAAAAGTATCCATATGCAGTAGTTATGTTTTACAGTCAACTTGTCTCTACATTTAGTCAAATATTTGCTTTATTGACGGTGAATATTTGATAGTCATGAGGACATTTATTTTTTTCAGTTCAAATACTCTTTCTATAATGTTTGCTTATTCATGTTATCCACCCCAATCTTTTTTAAACGAATCCCAAGGTGCCAGTTTTCTTTCTTGTTCCAAGGTTAATCCTATAGATTCAATTTCCTTTATTTCACTGTTATCACCCACTTCAGTGAGCAAAATTAACCTTCTCACAGAAATAGTATTCTAGTCTGATAATGATTTGATTTGGTGTCTCATTATTGATTTGTGCTCTGGCTTTCATGTTGAAATAGATCAAGTTCCTGACAGGCCCATTACTGTAAAGACCTCCAATCAACTACTTTCTACCCAAGCTCTGTCAGTCAGGTTTTAGTGGAAGATGCCTCTAAAGGTTTATTTTATCAATGATTTTTCATCTCCACTTTTCATACTGCCAGAAAATTTCACATAAGCAATTACATACAGAAAATATCTTGTCTGTGAATCTCTGCATTGATAACTAAACTGTGTATAAAATAACCGATTCCCAGAGAATGTAATTCTGTCTTTTAGTCACAAGACAATGATGTTACTTTGTCTAGATAAAGAAAAGGGGTGTAATTGATGCCCTTAAACTGTGTGCATTTCCTCATTTCCACTAAAAGCAATTTTGGCACCTTTTGTTTCTGACATGTGACAAGTTGGGGTAATAATGATTGTCTCATGGTTTAATTTACCTTAGTTTTTTTTTAATCATCCAACCATGAGGAACTGTCACTCAGATGCTGTACACAGTATTGGTAATGACTAATTAAATTGCCACAATTTTGTTATTTCTTCATTATTATGTAGAATATAACTTCCTCTCCTATAGTTGATACCTGTTTGTCCTTTGCCACAGACACAGAAATGTGTTAAATGTCTTTAATTCCAGATACCAAACTTTTAATTCATGTTTTTTACATCTTGCTGTACATCCTAGTTTAAAAAAGAAAGGAAAGGAAGGATCTGATGTGAAGGTGTATATCAACGTTTGTCAGATTTGGGATAAAAGTGGGTTGAGGGCCTTTAAGGACTTGCTGCAGAAGGTGGACAAGGAAGATGCATAAACTACAACAGTGGTGCTCAACCTCTAGCCTGCAACCTGAATCTAGCCCTTGGGACTGTGTCATACAGCCCACAAGGCTTTCTACGGGTTTGGAAATTTGGTAGAGGGGGTGTGATGGCCTAACCATTACATTTCCAGACCCGTGAGGAGCCTCACAAGCCAGATGACATAGTCCCACAGGCCAGGATGCACAGGAACGTATGGCCACAGACCAGTCACTCATTTGGCCCACAGGGCTAGAAGGCTGAGCATCAGTGAACTAGGATATGACTACTTTTAACTGTACTTGGAAGAGTTGCAGTGGAATTGATTTAGGTTTCCTGAGTGATCCTCTGATTTGGAATTACAAAACCTTGCAATTTACTTTCTACAGAAGCCAAACATTCTTTAATCAAAACTAGTAGTTTTAGTTACTCTAGATTTTTCTGTAATTTCAGGTTTTAAAACAATGAGATCCAGCATGCCAGCTAACAAGGCATCAGCTGAAAATTGTAACACCATTTATATAGCATCAAAGCTATCTTCACCTGCTATGAGTAAACATTATGCCTGGAATCTCTAGCTACCTCTGCTTCTTTTTCAGTATTTTGTTGGTACACTAAGAGAAAAACTACCCATAATTTCCTGACTTGATTTTCATTCAGATAGGAAGTACTCCTCCAGTCACAGCATGGGGAGTATGATTGGTTTGGAGAATGGACTTGACTGGAATGTCCTGTACTCTTAGGCTAGGGACGGACATTCAAAAGACGTGAGCCTAGAGTGATTCAATCTTTGCAAGTTAAACTAATCTGCCTAGGTTGAACCAGTTTGCAAATGCACAGACATTCTCTCTGGACTGAAGAAATGCAGGCCCATGCCTGCAATGGCTCGGGCTAAAAGTGTGGCGGGGGGGCACTAGAGCACCCCGCCCTCCCCTTCTGTAGTGCTGAACTGAGTTGGGGGGGAGGGGATGGCCAGGCCCCAGCAGGACACTGATTAGGAAGGGGTATAAACCCCCACCCTGCCTGCACCATCCCAGGCTTTTCCACACTTGCTGCTCAGTGGGTGGGAGTGTTGCCAGACCTCAGCCCCCGACTAGCACTCTAAGGCAAAGGGGGTACGTGCAAAGCATGCATCTGCTGATGATACTGAGCTTTTCAATCTTCGTCTCCCTGCTTCTTCATACTGTCTGGAAACCTGACAGGCAAGGGAGCCAGGAGGGGGCTGATAACACAGCATTTATCAGCCCATCCTTAAAACAGAAACCTTTCATTAGTTCAAGCTCTTAAACAGCTTTTTCCAAGGAAGGAACAGAGGGACGTTACCAGCTGACCTGTCAATTAGCTCCAAAAAGCCCTGAGTGGACTGTTCTGTTCTGTCTGCCTGTCCCAGTGAAATTGGACACACACACACCCCTCTCAACATTAGCTAGCATACCACATGCCTAGGGTCTGTGGGGCTGGGGTCCGTGCTGTGGGAGATGGGAGGGAGGGTCAGAGGGAGGGGGGAAGATCCCTGCTTGAGCAGCAAGCAGTGGGTATGGAGGGGGCAGGGGGAAGCCAGGCAGAAGCTGCTATGCCTGAAGTCTCCACCAGAGCTCTGGCTAGGGAGCAGAGGGGTGGGGCCAGCCCTGTTCTCTGGAGCAGACACCCCAGCCCAGGGCTGCAAAGCACCTAGGATGCTGGGGAACTCTGGTTTAACTTAAACCAGGAAGGGGTCTGGGACAGACATTGCATAAACTGCTTTGACCCAATTCAGTTAAGTCTGATACTACATTCAACCAGGTTTGTCTTAAACCAGTTTCAGCCATTTTGAAACTGGTTTATGTGCACTAAATTTATGTTCTGTTACAGGTTTAAACCAGTTTCTGATCACTTAAAGCAGTGTATCTGGAATGTCTGTCCCTAGCCCTGGTGCCTAGTTGCCGAATGGCCCCCTGATTGTCAGGGGATGGAGTTTACTTCATCTTCCCCCTAACTCCCTGGTGCAGAACCAGCCAGAGAACTAAGGAATCATAAACAATCTCCTTTCCAACCCCCTGTTGCAGTGCATAGCAGCTTGGTTCAAAGGACTAAAGTGATGTTTCTCTTAATAAAGCAATACAAAGAAACAATAGGGCTACGTTTCCAAAGGTAGGCACCAATAAAAGTATATTCACTGGCTTCATGTGTATTGACTAGAATAAGTGTATCCATCAGTCTCTAGCACAACTGAATTTGTTTATTAACTGGATTAGAGACACATGTAGTCTCTATTTTTAGGTTATAGACTATTGTAGATGACTGTCAGCTAAGATGGGTTGATGCATTAGATTGTCAAGCTTCAACAGGTTTGACAGTTACATTTCTCTGCCAGTTTGTGCCAAAGATCTGTGTGCCTTTGTCAAAGTTTCATGATACCAGATATTGCACAAACTTGTGAGAAGAAACTCTTAAAAAATATTTTTAAAGCCATTTCATTTTTAAAGCCATTTCATCTTGAATAGTTGTTTTACATACTGTCCTTTTTCTACACTGAGACATGGATGTAAGAAACTGCTTTAGGGGGAGGAATCAGATTCTTTGTCTTTTTTCTTTGATTGTGTGCTGAATGGATTTACTTAAGTCTTTAACCTTTTAATAGACAATAATATAAAATTTTAAAAAGGCATACAGGTAACAAAGGAACTTCAGGCATTTCATTTGTGGAGGACCAAACATGCATCCAAAGACTTCATTGTAGTTGTGACATTTAGATTCCCTAGAGCAAATGAAGACAGTGCTACTTGAGTACTACAAAACTTCATAATTTTTTATTTTAATTTGAAAAAGATGTGATAAAATGTTATGCATTAAAAATAAATGTATTGTGATAATTTACTGATGTAACAATGGTAGTTTGCTAATTGGTTGAATACCAGGGTACCACATTTTTTATATTAGAACATATTTGATAAAAGTCTTATGTAAACGAAATTGTCATTAATTAAAAAGTAAACACAAGCTCTAATTTTGTGTTTAGAAAGTAGAAATCCAGGTGACTTGCTCCAGATAAGCACCACTGAGCAGACAATTTAATTCTAAGTGTTGCTGTTTTAGTATGGCAATATGCCAAGTTTTAGAAGTGGTTTTAATATTCCATTAAACAGCACAGATATAATTTGCTTTTTCTGACAATTCTAGAGGCACCAAATGTTGATTAAAACTATGGTACAGCAAAATTTATGAGTCCTTTAATTTACCGTGTACATGTTCATCAAAGTATATTTTATATGTTTATTTTTCTGTCTTTTACCTTCAGATACACTTATTTTTTTAAGAATTTAGTTACTGGGCTGTTTTTTAAATGAAATTAAAGAATATCCTAAACAATGATCTGTTCAGAAAACTTTCAGGGTCATTACCAGTATGTTGTTCTTATTTATGACCACAAAGAAATTAGCAGCTGTGTTAATTTCTTCATTGTCTTAGTCCAGTTTGTTCTTATTCCTCTTTCTTTACAATGAATATGCACGTTGCAAAATTAAAATGCCTAACCCTGATGTGCCTGAAGACAGCTTGCATATTTGAGACCTATAAAATTAGGAAAACTTCTTAAACCTTCTAAATCTTTACATGCCATATTTGTCACCAGATTCCGGTCTCACTAGTGAGCAGTTAATTCTGGTTGAAAACAAAGGGACTGCTCATCCATTTAACTGCTCATCAGTGTGAGTCGGGACTCTAAGTAGCTGTGCCTGAGCAAAGCTGGAATGTATCCAGGTATAATTTTTCCTCTCTCTCAACTTATTCTCTTACCAAAATGCATTCACTTCTCAAGAGGAAACCAACTCCTTACAGCCTAATGCTATTTATTCCTTTGCCTGTTTATGTTGTTCCCCATATCTTGCATCCTTCACTGATAGTACTCCAATCTCAAATGTAGAACAGGTATTTAGCTCTAGGAGTCGTTGGTATCACAGAACTTCGGGATCTTCTTGTCTATGAAGTTGCACTTTGAGGCTTGTGAATGGGTTACTTAAATAGAAGAAATTCATTTAACTATCCAAATTTGGCTTAAGTGATTAAGTTCAATGGAAGATATACTATATGCTAAACTAACGTGTGTGAAATTTGGGTATAATTGTGATAGGTGAATCCTGTAGAAATACCAGATATAGAGACTTGCATTTCTTTCTTTTCTGAGCTGAGGTCCCTAGTTTCTAGCACTATTTTACCTGATAGAAGTGGAGTGCCCACAACATCGGAGCTTGTCAAATTTAACTTCTGACACTGGAATCTAGGTGCTGAAGTAATTATAATGAAGAAAGTAAAGGCTCCTTTTAAGTAACCTTGCTTCCCAGATTTATCTAGTAATAAGGTATCTTTTCATTTTATTCAGTTAAGGACTTGATTTGTTTCTATGATATGTAACAAGAAACATTTTCAGCCTTCTTTCTAATGGTTTATCAAATGTGCTTTCCTAAGATCCAAGGCAGTGTTGAACAGGAAAACTTCATTGGTTCCATAATTATTTTAATCAAATCCTTTCAAAATGGAACAGTAAATGAAAGAAAAATGTGACAAGTTGCAAAAATGGATTTCAAAGGCTAAAATGGTACCAAGCCATAATTTTTTTTTCATGTGGAATAATTTTACTTTTTTGTCTTTTTAAAGCTACGTTATTTATTGAAAGAGCATAATTTTAATTTTTATATCAAATGTCACATAGCGACTTTTGAATATTTGTGATATGAAGGAATATCTGGGCAAACATATCTTCTATATGAAGGGTGTTTTATAACAATTCTCCTAAAGCGGCAATGCATAAATAATATTATGTTTCCATCAAACATAGAAAAAGCACTGTGACAGTGTGAATAAATTCTGCTATAAAGTTAAATGAGCAGGATATCCTTTTGTTGACTCTGCTGCCAATGCATCTCACAGCAGCCAAAGAAATGCAAGCAAGATCTTCTGGATTCTCTATAGAACATTCTGTTAGATTGTTTTGTTGTAGGAAATTTCACTTTCCTTCTAGTGAAAACATGCTTTCTACAATTCAGAAATAATATGGTAATATTAAAATATTAATATTTTATTATTATATTAATACTGACTTGATTATATTATTTATAATATATTGGTATATTAAAATTAAAATACTATATGATAACCTTTTTCCAGCCTCTATCTAGTTAAGATAAAAATAATATTAAAAAGTATGAACCTCAACTTATTAAAGGATATGTGTATCTGTGATATCCTAGAATATATTTTAATTCTTGTGCTTCAGATGGATTATCCATGCTATGAAGTATGAGCTAAAATTTCGTGCTGGAGATATGCCTGCTATGGACTTATACCAGCTGTCTCCCAGTGAAGTGAAGCAACTTCTGTTGGATATTCTTCAGCCACAGCAGCAAGGAAGGTAAGAAGATTGAGTGTGTGTCACATTCTGTCATTCATAATGGATTGTTCACGTCATCTGTATTTCTGAAATGATTTGTATGCTTCTTAAATCACCAGGTGTCTGCAATCAATGTTTCAAACATACATTATTTATCCAGAGGAGTGTAGATCCATATTAGGTTTTTTATTCTTGCAGATGTTTCTGATTCTACCAGTCTTCCCCTTTCCCTTATCCTAGTCTGAAACCTTTATCTGCAGGAGCATTTTAGTATTTTGGCAGTGTCAATACAGTTAGGTTTTCCTAACCTAGCTGGATGCAGGGAGTTTTCACTGTCACTCCTCACTATTAAAAGTGTGTGTACCCATCAGAGTAGGGCTTATCTGCTTGTTTGACCTTCTATTTAAACCCCTCTCATGCCATAACTATATTGCCTGAAGTGCATTTCTTTTAAAGACTATAACACTCGTTTGCATTAGCTGCCAGAGAGAGGTTTTTGTAGTTAGTGCCTCACAAAAGTGCAGGACAGAAACTGAAAGCATTGACTAACTGCTGATCCCACATGCTCATCAGATGCAAGAGAACGAGGTTAGAAATTTTCCTCCTTCTAGTTGCCAGTATTATCTATGCTTCTCTCTGTAAGTAAGCAGGAAAGATACTCAAGTTCCTCAACTGAGATGTCTGTTTAAAATCTGTGTTATCTGAGGAGCTAGGAGTTCCATGTCTGCCCCCTTCCAGACTGGTATGCCATTGGCTGTATGGCATTTCCAGGTCTCATTCATGTTTTCCTGCTTGATGTTCTTTCATCTTTCTCAGGCTGGTGTTCATCCTATTCATGCTGGCTCTGACATTCTTCCTATTCAAGTTTCTGCCACAACTCCAGCTCTTGTCCTTCCAGCTGCAGTTTTTTCCACAGATGATTTAGGGAAACACTGTGCATGGCTTCCTTCAGCCACTGAATACACTGCAGACATTTTCTTCCATCTGGGATAATGTCCCAGTTCTACTAATCCATGTGGGCTTCTGTCGCCTTTAATCTCTATTCATGCTGCCAATAGGGTGCTGTAGTTGAGTTATCACACAGTTGTGGACCACAACTTCCTTTCTGGTCAAAAGTGTAGTAAACTAATTGATTTCTTGAAAAGAATACAGAACAATTTTTTCTTTTGCTTTTTCCTCATAATGTTTTTATTCCTGTTTTCACTAACTGGAAATTTACCACTATAGTTGATTTAGGTCCTATCAGTACCTCTGTCTGGTCTCCATAAACACACCCTTCAAGTGTCAGAGATTTCCCTACCCAGAGGGAAAATTTCACAATTCTTCCATTTTGAGACTATGCCCTAGGCTACACTACCCTGCATATCTTCCATTTTTGCTCAGAACTCCTGCTAGAATATGGGGCCATGCGTGTCTTTTCCTGCTTCGAAGCATGTGAGCAGTTGCAAACATTGATTGACTGAACAGCCTTCCTAAAACAAAAAATGGTGATTATTTTAGCAGTAGGAACAAAACTTTTAACAGGTAAACAGGTTTCAAAATATCCTACATGTGTGTGTGTCACCTAAAGTTTTAATATCCACTGCTCTTTGAATGAAGGGCAATAATCTACCACTGCTCTTTGGATGAGGGGCCTTTTTAATCCTGCCACAGTTCCTATGTTTTTCTGCCTGTGTAAACCCTTTACAGTCCTGCTGTAAGCCAGTTCTGTAGGTTAAATGGTGAGGAGGCAAAATTATCAAAGCTGAAATTGTTCCTTAATAAGTCTTAAGTTTTTGGGCAGTGGTGGCATATACTGAACCTCTCTTTATTTCTTGCCTATTTTTGCAAATTCCTGTCATGTTTAATCCACTGTAGTCACAAAAATATAACCCAATAACCAGGCTAATATACAGGATTAATAAATTATGAAACAATGCCAAATCCATTGCAGCCATCAATTTAATTAAGAACAATTAAGCTAGAACAATGCAGCTTCGGACCAACATGGGTTGGGTGGTATCAATGGTGCAGCACCAGCAGGGATGTTTCTACACACCGGTGCTGGGACCAGACAACTAGGAGTTGTGCCCATGCTGCTGCCCTTTCTTCCAGTTCCCTGGCTGTGACATGGGCACAGCTTCAAGCCAGTGAGGAGCTGTGCCGAGATCAGATATCTGCAAATTATGTCTGTATTGCTGCTGCTTCTCCACATTCCCCCAGCTCACCCCCCCTGGCTGTGCCACAGGAACAGCTGGAAGCTACCTGGCCCGAACACCACTTGCAACCAGCTGGAAACTGTGCCCATGCCACAGCCAGGGAGTGTGGGAGGTGAGGGGAAGCAGCAGCATGGGTACAGCTCACCCTGCCTGCTAACATGCGCTGAAACCACCTGGCTTGCTTTGGACCAGAGCAAAGAGGGCAAGGACAAGCAGCAGTGGTGTGGGTGCAGCTGAAAGCTGCTCAGGCACAGCTCCTTGCTCCAGAGCCCTGGTCCAGGCACAGCCAAAACCCTCCAACTCTGTGGGCTGAATGTTGCTGAGCCCTGGCTAAGAGAAACAATGGAAGACCCATGAAGCTTCCAGAACTGTATGACAGATACAAGGAACCTAAAATTCATCACTTGAAAACCTCATAGGAGATATGACATGACTTTTAAATGCCTGCAGTTAGCAATAGTGTGTTGTACTGATCTAGCAAATAATTATGGCTGGCCGTATGCACCACACAAAGAATCCTTATACGTTTAGGTTTAATAATAGAATCAGCTTCCTAAATTCCAATAGTTTTTTTCTTTAAAATACAGATATTGACAAAACTGAACACTATCTGGGTTGAGCCACCCACAAAATTCTGATAAAAATAAATGTTTTTTCTAACTTATCTGAACTACATAATGCAAAAAGACCTGTATAATCTAGCACATTTTTTGCACACTAGCATGGATCCATACCTTTTATGCTGTAGTATGCACATATTTGGTTTCCTATATAAGTACTCAGCAAATTTATCTCTTGGGTAAACTAAAGGCAATTTTGTTTTAAATGAATGCCTATAGACTTCTTGTGTTTTTTAGTTATTTTATACAATTAATCCCTAATGAATTGTGATTCCTTTGACTTCAATAAACAGGTCACATTATTATCTGGATATATCCTTTGTTCTAGTTTAAATAGATTCAACTTCTTTGGATCAGTTCATAACACTGCTACACATTTAAGAATAGTACTCAACCTATGTATCCTGAGCATCTTGCTTTTGTCATGGAAATAAGAGAATCTTAACATGGGAAAAAATTCATCAGGAAATGTAGCTTGTACTTTGCATGCATCATTGATAGATGTTTGCTGTTACTGCTTATGCTACTGGCTTAATTAATCCACAAAGCCATCTTTGTTTTAAATATGAAGCAGATTGCTTTTTCAAGCCCTTCTATGCTTCTGCTTTATCCACAGATGTTGGCTTAATAGACGTCAAATAGATGGTTGTCTGAATCGAACTCCTCCTGGTTTCTATGACAGAGTGTGGCAGACCTTGGAGAGAACACCCAATGGTTTAATAGTAGCAGAAAAATACTTGCCACAGGTAAAACAGGTCTAAGTATTTAGAGAGATGCAAAAATCACATTTTGAACACCTAAATGTATTCACATTGTGTTTTTGTCCCTCCATGGTATATGTATTACAGAGTACAAAGAGTTCTAACTATAAGTTATTACTTGGGGTTAGAAAAATCATTTGTTCTCATCCTAATGTTTTATGTGGAAGAGGTGTCTAGTTTACTTGCCACTTCAAAAATATGCTGAAGAAGAATCTGACATGGGTCTTTCTAGATGTATGCTATTCTAGGAATGTAGGACTAGAAGGTGCTCTTGAATCATGGAGTCACATGCTCTCACAGATTTCCTTGGTATTGTTGATCTGGATAGATGGTTTAACCTTCACTTTAACAAAGCCTTATTTGTTACTGTTGGATAAATAATTCACAACAAATAGTCCAGAAAGCTCTATTAGAGAAGTAGAGAGAGTTAAATTATTAAACTAAAATGTGAAACTTTAATACTTGCATAATTTCTTTTTCAGCAACCAACATTATCTGATATGACCATGTATGAGATGAATTTTTCCCTTCTAGTTGAAGACATCTTGCAAAACATTGACCAGCCTGAATACAGACAAATTATTGTTGAGGTTTGTATTATAAAATAAAAAGAAGCTGAATTTATAGTTTTGTGGTTATAACTTCAAAAATAAATAAACCTCAAAGAATCCAGTAAGAATAAGGGGTTTAATAGAATATAAGCACTTACACAGCAGAACTGACAAAAAAGTTTTGAGGACACCCTTCTTGTGCATTTGTGTGTAAGTTAAGCAGGTTCCTATGAACATGTTTAGAAAATGTAAGATTAAGGAGGTTAAAGGTAAACTCTGACTGTAAAGTTTCCATATATAGCAGCGTATGCAACCTCCATCTTAAGCCACTGCCACCTCTTTACACTATTCTGTTATTTAGGGTGCCTTTCTTCAAGTGTGAACACATACCCCCCTGGCAGAAGATTAGTCCTCCCTCTCATTTTGTAGGACAACCCAGTGAGCTGCTTAGCCCATTGAATCAATGGTATTTAACTTCCAACTTCTTCCAGTCATCCCATAATCTCTAAAAGACGAGGCAATAGAAGGACCCTGCCAAACTATTACTCACCTTCCCCCTATGTAGATACTGTCTAAGCTAACCAAGAGGCAGATCTCCCCTCAATGACTGCCACATGAGTTGGCCTCTCTGCAGCCACCCAGCATTCCTTGTTTATGACCAAGAATCAGTTTCTGGATACCTTGGATATTCCCTTAGCGTACAGGGAGCTCAACAGGATTTAATTATGCCTAATAACTCTGGGCCGTGCCAGTGACTGGGACATCCCCCAGTCTCACAGTATTAGAATTCGAAGGACAAGAGGTGAATATAAACCACCAATTCCTACTAATAAGCCCCAAACTAATCACACAAATCCCATTTTCAAACCCTGTGGAGCTGCAAGGCATTAAAAATCCCCTGAATGCTTATTTTGGTTCCATTGTTTTATTATGTTGCTCTGATGGTTTAACGTGCATCTTATTTACACGTGATTATCCATGAGTACCACAAAACCTCTGTCCATTCTTTAATGATTGTTTATTAGTCATCCATATTACTTTTAATGGTTTTTGACTGTTCCACATGTTTCTCCAATTTCTAACCTGTATTTTACATAAAATTCTGCTTTTTAATATATTGAAATAAAGTATTACCTGTATACACTACCAAAATTAAGATGATTTTTTAAATAGCATGTTAGCTTAAATCAAGCATAAGCATTTTATCTAACCTGAATTTGAGCTGGCTTATATTTTCAGCCTTTATTTTTTTTTTTATGTACTCTAGTTGTTAATGGTTATATCTGTTGTGTTGGAGAGAAACCCTGAATTAGAGTTTCAGGACAAGGTGGATTTGGACAAATTGGTGAAGGAAGCATTTCATGATTTTCAGAAAGACCAGAACAGACTAAAGGGAGTTGAAAAACAGGTAAGTAAAATATTCACTTATGTCAAATTTATAGTTCTTGATCAGTTTGGCTATGAATATTAAATCTGTGAAGCTTGAAATAAGACAGACATACAGGACTTTGAAATAGAATAAGACATTTGAAGAAATAATTCTGTTTAAGTACTGCAGAATTTGAGCGGCTTCAGGGTGAATTCTGAGGAGCCTATAAAGATGTTTCCTAGAGCTTCATATTTGAACACTAGAAATTTGTAAGTTAACAGATAAAATTGCTTGAGAAGGAACAGCCTACTCACAAAAGTGCATGTGTGCCTACCTCCTTCAGTTCTGTAATGAGCACTTAGGTTAAGCTAGAATAACATGAATATCTTTTTAAGATCTTTAGATTAATATGCATGTTAAAAGATTGAAGACTTAAGTAGGATAAAAATTAAATAGTAGCAGCTGTACATGGAGATATATAGGCCAAGATTTAAAAAATGGCCTAAAGTTAGGCTCCTCAATAAGGGTACAAATACAAACATTTCCAAATACAAATATTTGGAAGAACTAAGTAATCAAATCTCCCATTGACCTCAGTGGGAATATTTTGGTGGCAAGACATCCAGTTTTGCATTTAAAATACTTACCCATTGCTTTTTGGTTGTAAAGAAGTAGCCATGACCTAATAAACTGTTTCTGCAGTAGTAGTTTTGGAAATCGCTATTTTGTCTTTAGTAAATGGCCACTAAATGGTTTTAAAGAAGGTATTCCCAAGTGAAATTAATATTTTCTTCTTAAGGGCCTCTGTGCATTTCTGCTTAAAGGTTTTGGTGCTTCTCTCCCTGCCAGGGCTTTCCTACTCAGGAGTACTTTATTAATTGTAGAAGAAACATCACACTGACACAGTCATGCTGCTTCTGGTACCCAGCTTGGTATAGTTTGTTCCAGGTTTCCACCTTGGGCTTTATCACTCTGTTCATAGCCGTAAAAACAGCATGTTAACAAGGAAGCATTATTTCAGCGCAGAAAACTGTGTTAATATGGAGTCAAGGTCCTAGCATTTGTTAGGATGCTAGGATGTTAGGATCCTGTATGTTTAGTTACATGCACTAAACATACAGGAAATTCTTAGACAAGTTTCCTCACAAACTCAGCCCCTGATCTAGCGGGGGAATTATAACATGTCTAGCGACCTGCCTGGTGAAGGCATTTAAAAATAATATTTTTCTTCATTTACTCTTAGACAATACTCTCATATATGTCAGAAACAGAACGTGGGAAAGATCAAATATCCCTTAGCAATCCTAAGTAAGCATTTAAAGAAAATCTGGATTCCTGTGCAAGTCTTAGAAATATATTTTGTTTCTCTTATAGGACTAATAGAATACGTTCATGCTGCAGCTGCATTTTTAATTGTGACCTTAGTTACACATGCAATGATACTACCTAACATTTCAAACAAAGTAAAAAGAAATTGATGTTTCTGTGTATATTAAAAGAGGAAATGCAATGGAACAGTAGGAGCTACATTTGTGCTCATCTACTTTTTCACAAAATTATGCCCAAATCCAAAAAAATCCTAAAGATGTTTCTAGATAATTGAGCATATCCACTGCAACTCTAATATTTGTTTAAGTCCTATATGACCAAAAACTTTAGAAATTGAAACACTGTGTACTTTATAATACAATATAACTGGTAATGTCAAAAATGAAAACTGCTCCTTTTGCCTACAGAATGGGTTCCACTAACTTACTCTTCGCTAGTGTTTAAACTTGAATCCAGTGAACCAACATTTTTCATAGAAAAAACAACACTTTTTTTCCCTTTCAACAGGATGATATGACCTCCTTTTACAACACTCCCGCGATAGGAAAAAGAGGAACATGCAGCTATTTGACTAAGGCAGTGATGAATTTATTGTTGGAAGGAGAAATGAAGCCAAGCAGCGATGATCCGTGTACTATTAGTTAAGCCTCAGAAAAAACAAGAAGCATTGCTTATTTTGGTTTTACTGTATTTTGCATGTGATATTAAATTTCTGTTTTGAAGAGTAGCAATGAGCTGTGCTATAAACCTATACCATCCTTCACTGAGAGAAGTACAAATAGTACATGCCACAAGTGAGTATTTGGCAATAAAAACAGTATAAAGAAAAAATGTCAATAGTAATGAATAATTATAAATGTCAGAATAACGTGCTGACTAAAAATTATGCATGCCTCATGACAACAGCTCATATCAAGTGTAATCCCTATAATATTTAAGTAAAATTGCATTGCTTGTACTTATGAATAGGCATCTTAAATGATGCACTGAAGTTATTTACACACTGTTAATGCTAGTGTAAGATTTAGTCTCTTTTCCTCCATTTGTACTATAATTCTATACAACATTTATTGTAAATGCTGAATGATATACAGCTGAAATATTTTTAAAAATATATATTTGATCTATCATTTAATTACAAAGCTGTTAACTTTGAAAATTGAGAGGTTTTGTACTTGGACACTTTAGATAAATTGGAGGTAAAAACAATATTCTGCATAATATATTTTCTTTAAGAACTTAGTTTAATTGATACAAATATATCAAAATTGCTTAGAGTTTTAATTTAGCATTTAATTTGCTTTGCACAGATTAAATCCCAATAGAAAATGAATATAAATTATGAAGATAAAAATTAACTATATAATGCTATAAAATAGCATTTTATAGTTCAATAAATGTCACTGCATCTGGCTGATTTTTTTCTAAATTTTGTATAGGCTCTAAATTAACACTAGAAATATTAGTAAATATGGGAATAAAATGTTTAAAATGCAGCTAAGAGAAAGTAAAAGCAGGGCCATGATGTGCAAGAGAATCACTTTAAATGTATGCATTTGAATTCTTGCATTGACAGCTCTGGTCTCCCCCTACATCCTGAGTGGAGTCTACAAATTCTACTGTATTATTTTTGTAGAAAGTAACTTTCAGGTGTTATCATAAAATCTTACTTTCCCTGTTGGTAATAATGCCCATAGTCTGATACAAGGGCTCCCATTCACTTTAATGAGCATTGAATATATGTCGGTAAACAAATGATATTCTATTTTGCTATACGAATCCTGTTAAAATGCTTGGTTTCTGTGCAGAGATCATCTAATGTTGGTTGACAAGGAATATCTTTACAATAAATTAACTTTCTTTAAAATTGGTATTAAATGCATGGTAATATAATAGCTACAGATAAGTGGTGGAATGAATATGAGAGTAATGGTTTGGTGCGAGTGCCCAAACAAATGAGAGAAGAACTGACTCAAATACTTTTGGTAGTCAGTGGTTCTGCTATAGTATGAGTAGCTTACCCTGGTAGTCACAGAATGAAATGCTTCTGAAAACAGAAGGTGGTTTTTGTTGTGGAAGCAGAGATCAGACTGTAAAAAGGATCCATCTCTTCCTAACTGGAAAATTAAATCCCTAGCTCTGAGGCTGATTGGAAGAGGAAGTAAAATTTCCCTTGGCCTTTATTTTCCAAATATTTATACAGTATTTTTACTTATTCTTTGTTATAACTAACTCATTTGCCAGGGT
>NW_005842726.1:108807-113587 GCF_000455745.1 Alligator sinensis | reverse complement strand
ACTCTTTCCACTCAAGTCACCATCTGATGCCTGAAATCTTGCCCAACAGCTCTCCCAACTATACAGTTGTCCAGTAAGAGATGCCACAAAAAACAGCCCTCTCACTATGGTAAACTTAGGGATTGTAAATTTATTCTATAAGCACAGAATGTCACAAATCTAAGTGCACAGAAGTCTTGGTTACATCACACCATCACTTGCAGTGAACTTCCCCTCTTTGGCATAGTGTCCTAGAGGGGTTCTCGGAGCTGTTTGGGGATTTCGAGGTGCTTTTAGATGTGCATGCATGTTTTATAGAGCTCTTTATAAATTAGCACATCCAGTGCTAATTAGGTAAAATTTTTCAGACAGAATTCTGCGGCGGCAAAGTCATGTCAAACAGTTTAGTGTCACCTCAAGTACAGTCTCAGTGTTAAAACTTAACAATGACTGTATTTTATAATTCCATTAATCTAATCATAACTGCATGAGCTATAAATGAGAACAGTTATCTGCATATCCATTTACTGTACATTAAACAGGATGCACAGGATTCAAAGGCACCTGAACACTAAAGGAGATCAGCCCTATGAACATCATACTGCTTTTTAAGGCATCTTTGTCAAAAACGACAAGACTAAAGTACTAAGGATTGTTGAAAAATTAAAGTTGATTTTAAGTACTGGAAATATAAACTCATTTCTTTTATTGTGGTTCATGAATCAATTCTTGCCTTTCTCAACAAAGAATGACTTTAGCAAAGATGCTCTTCACAAAAGATCAGTCCCAAAGTTTGGCTTACAAAAAACCCAAGGAATGAAAAAAAAGTAAAGATTCACACGCAGCATTTCCCCCTTCCCCCTCATGAGATTTAAAAAACAACATTAAGGATGATAGCCGCTTGCCATAAGGCCCCTAGCCTAGCACGACTGCAGTCTTTGGGGACTGTAGCACTGCTGTCACTCTAACACCATCCTGAATTAAACAGTAAATTTAGATGGCTACATCAGTTCATAGAATCAAAGAAAATTAGGATTGGAAGGGACCTCAGGAGGTCATCTAGTACAACCGCTTGCTCAAAGCAGGACCATCCCAAACTGGATCATGCCACCCCAGGCTTTATCTACCTGGGTCTTAAAACCCTCCAAGGATGAAGATTCCACAACCTCTCTGGGTACCTGTTCCAGTGCTTTACTACCCTCCTAGTGAGAATGTACTTCCTAATATCTAACCTAAACTTCTTTTGCTGCAACTTGAGACCATTGCTCCATGTTCTGTTATCTGTCACCATTGAGAAAAGTCCAGCTCCATCTTCTTTGGAACTACCTTTCAGGTAACTGAAAGCTGCTATAAAATCCCCCCTCCATCTTCTCTTCTCCAGACTGTATAAGCCCAGTTCCATCAGCCTCTCCTCAGAAGTCATGTGCTCCAGCCCCCTCACCATTTTTGTTGCCCTCTGCTGGACTCTCTCTAATTTGTCCACATCCTTTCTGTAGTGGGAGGCTGAAAAATGGACACAGCATTCCAGATGTGGCCTCAACAATGCTGCATAGAAGGGAAGAATCACTTCCAGGTTTCATTGATGAAGATACTGAAAAAAACCAGCCCCAGGACTGACCTCTGGGGTACTCCACTTGACACCAGCTGCCAATTAGACATGGGTCTATTGAGTACTACCCTCTCAGTCCTAAAATCCAGCTAGTTTTCTATGTACCTCACAGACCATTCATCCAACCTGTACGTCCTTAGCTTGCTTGCAAGAATGTTATGGGAGACCATATCAAAAGCCTTACTAAACTCAAGATGCATCACATCCACTGCTCTCCCCACATCCACAGAACCAGTCCTGTCATCATAGAAAGCAGTTGGGTTAGTCAGGCGTGACTTGCTCTTGGTGAATCCATGCTGACTGTTCCTAATCACCTTCTCCAGGAATGGACCTGCTCCATGATTTATTCCAGGAAGTGAGGTGAACCTGACCAGTTTGTAATTCCCTGGATCCTCCTCCTTCACTTTCTTAAAGATTGGCACTATATTTGCCCTTTTCCAATTCTCCAGGACCTCTCCACACCACCAGGACTTTTCAAAGATGATGACTAGTAGTGATGTAATTGCATTAGCCAGTTCCCTCAGCACCTTTGGGTGCATTCTGTCCAGCCCCATGGACTTGCACATGTCCAGCTTTTCTAAATAGTCCCTAACCTGTTCTTTTGCCAGTGTTGGTTGTTTACCTCCTCCTCAAACTGCCAGGTGCAGTAGTTTGGGATCTGAGCTTGCCTGTGAAGAGTGAGGTGAAAACAGCATTGAGTACTTCAGCCTTTTCTGCATCCTCTGTCACTAGGTTGCCTCCTGCATTTAGTAAGGGACCCACACTTTCCCTGATCTTCCTCTTTTAGGTGACATTCTTGCAGAAATTCTTCTTATTGCCCTTCACATCCCTTGCTAGCTGCAACTCCAATTGTGCTTTGGCCTTCCTGATTTCATCCCTTTATGCCCAGGCAGTGCTCTTATACTCCTCACTAGTCATTTGTCTAAGTTTCCACTTCTTGTAAGCTTCCTTAATAATTGTAAATATTAAATCAATCACTAAATTAAAACAGTTAAATTTTCAGAAGCATTTTCCACAGCTGAAATCAGTACTGCAATGTTACTGAATGCAAGAAGGTTTGTTTGCTCTTGATTTGTGGTGTTCCTTCTGGATGCACATCAAAAGCCAATAGGAAATTTGTGCTTCCAGGTTTTTCTTTGTGTTTTTGTATTTAAAGTATTATTTTACAGTAACTTTTTGCCACCTAGACACTGCTGAACAGTGCATCATTTTGTTGGACATTTTTAAGTTTAAACTGTAATATATCTAATATTTAAATAGTAGTTATTTTATTTTCCTTGCCAATCAACAGACTAGCCACTTTATACTCATGATCCCACTCTTATTTACTAGTAGGAGTCGTATGCTGCTGCAGTGCTCAGAACTTTTCAAGTTACTATTTACTGATTGCAAAAAAAAAAGTTTTTTTCATGTAAGCTCTTTAAGTAACAGTTCATGCAAATAAATAAAAAAGCTTTTCTTTTCCTTTGTAACCTTCAAACCAACAGCATGTACACACGTTTTATAAAATTGTAATCAAGGTGATTTTTCAACTTCTACTAAGTAAGGATAAGTAACTAGACTGTAAGAGGTAAATAGCAGAACCCCGCAAAGTCAGCACTCCTTGAAGAAGCTCTCTCAGATACTGGAAGGACACTGCCATTAATCTTCTCACTGTTTCTGAAGTAGAGGCAGGAAAGGAGCCAGCTGTAAATGGCTTTCTCTTATTTTGGAGCAGTGCAGCAGAATGTAGATGGTTTCTAACTACTGTGGCAGCTGAATTAGTTTTAAAGATTACACCAAAGGCAATTACAAAAGCTGCTATATGGTATGAAACCTTTTCCTGTGCTACTCTATGGGAAATGTTTTAGTAGGTAATAAAGGGAACTGAATTAAAGGTCCATAAGACTTAAATTATCTATGTACAAATCAGTAAAGAAAAGTCAGCTATAGTCCAGGCTGCCTCTTTTAATGCTATCAGTGCACGTCCAACTGGACATGGAAAGACCACCTCTAGTAGACAGATACCAGCTGTCCCTGTTTCCCCCTTCCCCTCCCAGCATGTGCTGCCAGCTCTGACTGCATAGTTCAGAATGTGGATGCTATTTAAAATAAACTAGATTGAGAACACTCTTATTCCTTATACAGGCCCATGAATAGCTGACAAATAGTTACTACTCGCAAGCTAACCTCAACAGGCTTGGTAGTTTAGTCAATTTAGACAAGTCTACAGAAATTCAGATAAATTGCTTAAACTTTGCTTGCCCCTCTTTTATATAAAATCTGAGCAAAAAGACCATTGAAATCTTCTCTTGTAAAATATCTGAGCCTATTTTGCATAAAATGAACTATTCCAACCAGGTGATCTTACACTACCTTTCAGCTCTCTTGTGAAATGTGAATTTTCATTTCCACCTGGGAGAAATTTTACAATCTTTGCACTCTCCTATGCCTGAAGAAGGGTGCTTGCAAATAAAGATTTTTTTTCTTGCAACCAGCTGGTCTAATACAAGATAACACCTCCCCAAGAGTTCTGATTACTTTTGCCAGAACAGCTGGTGTTTTTGGCTAAATACAGACATTTGTAGAGGTTAATTGGGTGCAAAATGTCCACCTGATTTAAACTTAGCTCATCCCAACACTTAAAGACTCAGTCTCAGTGACCAGAAATCAGTCTAAATCTGTAACTGTACAGAAGTTCCATGCACACAAACCAGTCTAAAAATTGTGGAACCGGGTTTAAGATAAACCTGGATCTATGTAGTATCAAAAGGTGCCTATACATGTGTTCCAATGCATTCTAAATAGAACGTGTTGGAGCAGATTTGATTAATTGAGTCGGCCGGAGCATTCTATTTAGAATGTGCCAACTTCCTGCAGCATCATGTGTATTCAGCATTCATTCTACCTATCAAAATGGGGGGGGGGGGGGCATATTTAACTAAAACTTGTTGAACAAGCTTTAAAGTGCCCCTGTGGCCATTTTGAAACATGGGACACTGAGTACATGTGACACTCCAGCATTTTAATTACAGTGGCTGTCCAGGAGCAGCTCTAATTAGAACATCTGCCCCCATCATAGAGCATGTATATAGACACCCAAGCCTACTGAGTTTAGGTCAAACAGGTGCATGGAACTTCTGTACACTTTCCCTGCACAGCCCTGAGGCTGGGAAAACCCAACCCCAGCCCCAAGGCCATGTTTTTCACCCC
>NW_005842726.1:102239-108608 GCF_000455745.1 Alligator sinensis | reverse complement strand
CCCTGATCCCCCCCCCCCTCCACAGTCTGCTTGCCTCCCCAGCCTCTCTGTTAGCTTCCCCATCTAGACTTACTTGATATTGGGTGGCCATTTTGAACCAATTTAACCCACCCACCAGTGCCCCTGAATGTGCGTACTTAGGCTCTGTGTATGTGTGCACTCTCTGGTATGTGAGTTTCATACCAAAGAAAGGTATGTGATTTAAGTGCCACAATGATTTTAACACTAGATTTTTAACTGGTTCTTATTTTAACCCAAATTACTTTTCCAGGCTCTCTGTAGTAAACCTATTCATGGGGTCAGACTGGAAATGAAAACTAGAAGTGAGAGAGACTTAATCTGTTTACTTATCTGGTTGCCTTTCAAAATTCTGTGAAAGCTTAGGGTCACTTTGTGGCCTTGCTTCACATATTTAGCTTCCATTAATAACAATGGGAGTTGTAGGTATAGATTAAGGACTTGACTATGTTCTTTGCCTCTAATAACAAGGTGGTAGTTTATATGCCAAGAAATCAATTTAAAATTTGTTTAATTTCTTCAGAGCATCTAACACAGTCAAAAATTTTTCAAGTTGAATCTAGTTTTTCAAACTGACTTGCAAAGTATTGGTCAAACAGATACCAAGGTTCATCTACAGTTGCACTATCTGAATATGCCATATTTATATGGTTAATTGGGTTTGCGAAAGAAAAGTTCTCAATTAGCTTGCTGACCAGTTACAATCCCATTATCAAGAATGGCCGTTGATCCCTTTATCCATTTCAGTCTGATCATATATCTTGCATTATGCAACAATCAGCCTCTGTTTGATGGATAATATTCAGGAAATGCAGACTTATGAAAGAGACTGTGCTGTCTACTCTAACTTTGTATATAAATCAGACAGAAAAAGACAAGCTACCATCCTCTAGTCCAGGGATAGGAAACTCCTGGCATGCATGCCAATTAGTGGCACAGGGGCTGCCGCAGGCCTGGGGCATTGTCAGGTTGGTCTTTGTCCTGTGGCCCAGCAGCCCGGCTGTGTGCGCATATGTGTCTGGTTCTGTGTGAAGCTGTGTGTGTGGTTCTGTGTTTGTCTGCATGTGTGTGGTTCTTTGTGTGCGCATGTGGGTCTGGTTCTGGGTGGGGGGTGTGCGAGCATATGTGTGGTCTGTGTGTGTGCGCGTGTGTCTGATTCTGCGTGTGTCTGCACGTGTGTGTCTGGTTCTCTCCTTTTTTTCTTGTTTCTCTTTTTTCTTTCTTTCTTTCTCTCCTCTCTTTTCTGTTTTTTTTTCCCTCTCTCATTACAATGTGCTTAACAAAAAAAAATACACAATAATAAAGGTAGTAAGTGAAGTTTTATTTATTGTCACTAGGTTTAGAATTTTTAGATAACCTGGTTTTTACTATTAAAAAAAAACCAAAAAAAGCCCCCACCTCATTTATAATTATTAACTATATTAATATGAAGTGTGTCCTGCCATATACCTCCCACCCCAGTTTTGTTTTTCTGTCATACCAGCACTCCAGCACCTTACAAAATAGACATTGTGGTTTTTTCGACACTCCGGTCAAAAACATTGCCTACCCCTGCTCTTGTCAATCTTTTATCTTGCAGTTTTTCCAGATAAAGAACAACTGAGCAAAGTAGTTCTGCACCTCTCTCCTAGACTCAATTTTTAGTTTAATAACAAACTTAAATTTTAGGGTCATTGACAGACATGTAGCTCTCCACTGTAACTCACAGCGCCTCACAGAAAGTGCCGTATTCTCTTGGGTCAGGGGGACGGGACTGAGCTCCACTTTGGAGCTGGCTGCATGTCTGCAGCCTCTCTCCTCTAGTCCCCCCTGCCCCTCCCACCGCCCCATCTCTGGTGCTGTCTTCAGGATGGGAAGGGAGGGGTGGGAGCTTGGTCTGGGGTTTGCACAGCCCTCACTGAAGGCAGGGGCATGTGGATTGGAGCCCCCCCACAGACCCTTCCATCCTGAAGATAACATCGGGGGTGTAGCTGAGCTGCATCCTGGGCAGGGACTGACAGAAGTTAATGAAGGCGCTCTGCTTTGGAGTGCTTTCATCTGCAGCCTCATGTAATGAGAGTTAATGTGTCACACAATTGGGCACTTTTAAATTGCTCTGCAGCCATGCTCTTCTGTCAGGGCACGGCTGTAGAGCACTTTCAGGGAGCCAATAGTGCAACAAAACATCACTCTGTCAGTGCTCTAGATCATCTGGTATGATTTCTTGTTTGTAACGCCTTTAAATTTCACAGTTTACACTTGTACTGAGACCAAAATCTAGTGTGTGGCTACAGTCATACCTTTTAAAGAAGCATCCAGGTTTGACCTGAGACATTGAGATCAAAGATCCACCACTTGCCTTGGTAGTTTGTTCCAGTGATTAATCACCCTCATTATAGTGCTTAGGGTGCACTTTACAGATCCCTTAAGCAGCTTCCAGTTATGTTTTGTGTGCAAAAGTTATAAATAGCATCAGCACAGAGCAGTTTGTTTCTTCTGCAGCTGATTTAAAGAGCTTTTTAAGCCAGATGGGCAACAGTATGCTGCTTTGCATTTGCTGCACTTTTGCCTAAGACACAGAATTTCACCTCTCCTGATAAACATCATAGAAGAGGTATCGTTCATTCTGTATATACCACAGTGTAC
The DNA here is from genome assembly GCF_000455745.1 of Alligator sinensis. Lineage (NCBI taxonomy): Eukaryota > Metazoa > Chordata > Crocodylia > Alligatoridae > Alligator > Alligator sinensis. The sequence goes on along the minus strand of NW_005842726.1, from coordinate 105,965 downwards.
AAGAGTGCTTGGCTGTGCACATATACTCTAAAACCACCCATAAATATGTACTAGCTTATCTCATTTTCAATATCTGCCCTTTTAGGCTAATTACAGACAGTCAAAAAGCCCAAGGCTGAATTGATTCAATCTTCAGTATACTCTAAGCTATGTTGACTGAACTGATAAGCAAGCTGTAGCAGAAAGCCCCTTTTCCTCTTGCCTGCATTTGCTCTCCCCTCTTTAAATATGTTTTTCCTCTTCTACCTTTTCTTCCTCACTCTTTCTTTCACTTTAAGATAAGGAATTGTGTTTTAAAATTTGTATGTGTGCATTTTGTATCTCCCCTTGTATTTTGGTATTTTTATCTATTTGTGTGCCGTGGCATTTGTAGCTTATATTTTATACTCCTCACCTTTCAACTTTAAATGTGTTTAGTAAAAATGTTAACAAGGGCAGGAGTCAAACTGCCACTTCCCTGTATCAGGCTGGCCCCTGAAAGAGCAAGTAAATCAGTGATTGAATGTGTAACACTGTAGCAGCAGACAGCAATTAACACCTAAGGAAACTGCACATCAACCAACGGAAGAACTCAATAGAAGACCATGTAACAACCGGGAAATCTCTAAACGTCACTGATCAAGGGCTAGAAGCCCTGGCCTGAGTTAATCAACGCCGGGGACCAACTTTTGGGCTGAATACCTCCAAATCGACCGCTCCCAGTGCCCTATTAAAAATTCATCAACGGACTCCCATACCTGCACGTACATGCGGATGACCCCTGGGGCTGACAGATGCCATCCAGTAGCCACCGATGGGGGAAGTCCCACAAGGGTCAATGACCCCTGGATTGGGCAAACCTGAAAACTGGGGAGTCACCAAAGTCTGCCAAGGACAGATAAAAAGCAGTGAAAAGTGACCCTCAGTGGCGCCCTCTTAGTTTCCAACTTGACCAGACCTGTCCAGCCAGAAGGACCAGCCGGCGACCCCGTTCTGGAGGATAACACCATGCTGAAAGAAGCCTCGACTGGCCGTCGACGGCAGACTCCAGCGCTTGTAGGATAGGTATACCTGACTCTTGTAGCTTGCTACTGTGCGTGTGTGTGTGTGTGTGTGTGTGTGTGTATGTGTGTGTGTGGGACCAGCCCCAAAGTTTATGATTTAACTTCATTACAGTGTTTCAATCTGCCTAATAAACCAGAATTTTAAGGATCCCGAGTTGGACATTTGTAGCCAACAAAGTGAACAAACATTCACTTTTGATTCTGGAAATGCAGCCACGTGCCTGCAGTGGTCCAGACCAGAAGCTTGGGGGGTGCTCTAGAGAACGCCTCCATCGTCAGCAGACAGCTTGGGCCAAGGCTAGTCTGCACACCCTGCAAGGAAGGGGTTGCAGGGGAGATGTAAAGCATCGTGGGATGCTGGGAGACTGTAAGTTAACTTAAATCTAGAGGGGATCTGAGACAGAATTTCAATAACTGATTTAGGTTAAATCAATTTAAGTCTGATAATACATCCATCCAGGTTTATTTCTAAACTGGCTTCGGCCATTTTGAAAGCAGTTTATGTGCAGCGAGCTTCTGTTGTGTTACAGAATTGAACCAGTTTCCGATCACTTATACCAGTTAATGTGTAATTTCTGTCCCTAGCCTTAAGGTCTGTTCTCCTGGAAGTCTATAGTATTTTGAAAGTTTTTCTGCTCTTAGCTACTACTCTACACTAGAACTATTAAGATTATATTTAATGCATAGAATAGCTCAACCTCCAGAAATAGAGACAGACAGCAAGAAAATCTATTTTTATGTTGTTTCCTATAAATAATAGGAATCACAGCACATTAACTGTCACAATGTGCTGAGAATTACCCCTCAGCCTAGTCCCCTTTTTTACTAGTTCAGTGCCTCTAAACTGTATTGAGGACAATGTTTTTGCAATGCACCTTGGCTTTTGTAAAATATTGTACATCATTCTTTTTCCCTTCATGGAAGCAGTTTTTCAACTGCACATATAATAACAGCAAAAACAAACCTATATATTTCTGAATAACAGGACACTGAGATTGTACATTCATCATTCCCTGTTTGAAAATAATGCTTACTAGTGGAGGAATAGAGCAAACTAATGTTGTCAGAGTTGAATACAACTTGTCTTGCATCTTTACATTTGTTATTTCTAAATCTAGTTACACAAATTTAAGGAGGTTCTCACTGTATGTGAGAAGGCTGTTTATACTAAATAAGCTATTCAGGTTTAATTTATTTCAATTTATGTACTTCAGTTTCCTATCCCTGCTAAAGGATAACAGTTTGTAGCTATTATGCTTTAAATGCAAAACAACCATTGGGATCCAGCAATAGTGAAAAATATTTGCTTGCTCCTTTTTGTGGGATGGAATGGAAATCATAGATGGGCTGATGTTTGGAACACGCGTGGAACATCAAAACAAAACTAAAAAAATCTATGCCATATATGTGTGTGTGTGTGTGTGTGTGTGTATACACATACACACACATACTAGGAGCGCACTGGTATTGGTTGGCTATTGGATTGGCACCGATAAAAGGAGAAATGACATTATCACCTATCGGCTTTTTTTTCGGTCATTGTAGTTGATAATGTTTACCAGTAATTATGCATTCTGGTACATGGAATGCTGTGACGCATAAATCATGGGAATGCTGTGACACGTAAATCGTGAGACAAGAATATATTTGCTGTGGTGTGCACCATGCAATCTCTGTCAGCTGTAAATATGTCTCAAAGGAGCACAATATGGAGGTTTTTTAAGCATCTGAGAAGAACAACAAAACAGCTCATTGCAAAGTATATGTTGCAAATATTTTGTGCAGAGGCAACACCAGTAAAGATTTCAACACAACAAACTTAATACAGCACTTTAAGATGTGCCGTGCTACTGAACACAACAATTTCTTAATATGACTACAGAAAAGAAAGAAGCAGGACAAGAAAAAGCTGCACCAAAGCAACTATCATTAGTTGAAGCACTAAAATGCTCACAGAAATTTGGAAGTGGAAATGACAGGGCTAAAAAAATTACTAACCATTTAGTGGAATTTATAGCTCTGGATGATCAGCTGTTTTCCATTGTAGAAGATACTGGACTCCAACATCTCATTGAATGTCTGGAGCCTTGTTACACACTGCCCAGCAGAAAGTTTATGGCTGAGGCTATGCTGCCAGAGCTGTACAGTGTCATTTTAAAATGCATACAGATGCTGGTTGAAGATGATCATGTATCAGCACTTAGCTTTATGACTGATATTTGGAGCTCTGATGTGTCATCTATGTCAATGCTGTCCATCTAAGTCAAATGTCTTGCACTATTACTAAATGTTGGTTATCGGATTGGCAATTACGTTGGTTAATCATCAGCTTTTTGGTGTCAGCCAAGAAAATCTTTATCGGTGCACCCCGCATATATACATACATACATATCTCTTTCTTTGGCAGTCCCTCACAGCTGAGGAGGATTGTCTTGCAGGATTGTCTTATCTCTGCGTCTGAAAATGGCTGATGAGGCCTATCTAGTAGGGCTGTGTGAAACGGCTGTGTTTCGACTCAGTTTCGGATTCAGCTGTTTCGGCGGACAGTGATTCATTTCAGTGTTTTGGATCACTGTCCTGTTTCATTTCGGCCGAATCTGTTTTGAAGATTCAGCTCTCCTCTGAATCTGTTTCAAACGGACTGCAAGCTTTGCACAGCCCTACCCAGCTGGACGGGGCTTTG
>NW_005842726.1:96664-102212 GCF_000455745.1 Alligator sinensis | reverse complement strand
AGGAAGCATGACAGGGCTATGGGTGGCTTATTGGGGGGAGGGGAAGGGGGAGGGCTGCTGCCCTCTGTGCAGGCGAGGAGATCCCCTGTGCAGATCTCTGATCCCTGTCACGCCAGGTTGTGGGTCAGGGAAGCAGTGCAGAGCAGCAATCAAACCTGCTGGTCCCTGCTGCATGACTTGGCTTCGCAGGGAGCAAAGATCCATGCTGGGGCCTTCTCGCCACCACTGCCCACCCCACGCTGCCCCGGATCTCTACTCACCGTGGAGCCAGGTGGTGCAGCAGAAACCAGCACTGCCCTGCCGTGCAACCTGGCTCCAGAGGGAGCAGAGATCCGTGCCAGGGTCTCCTCGCCACCGCTGCCCACCCCAGATCTCTGCTCCCTGCGGAGCCAGGTCGCATGGCAGGGACCAGCACTGCCCTGCTGCGTGACCTGGCTCCACGGAGCAGAGATCTGCACTGGGGTCTCCTCACTGCTGCTGCGTGCCCCATGCAGCCCCAGTTGTCTACTCCCTGTGGAGCCAGGTCATGCAGCAGGGACCAGCACTGCCCTGCTGCGCAACCTGGCTCCACAGGAAGCAGAGATCAGCACTGGAGTCTCCTTGCTGCCACTGCCCACCCCATGCTGCCCTGGATCTCTGCTCCCTGTGGAGCCAGGTCATGCGGCAGAGACCAGCACTGCCCTGCTGCATGACTTGGCTCTGCAGGGAGCAGAGATCTGCTCCGGGGTCTCCTTGCCACTGCTGCCCGCCCCGTGCAGCCCCAGATCTCTGCTCCCTGTGGAGCCAAGTTGCATGGCAGGGACCAGCACTGCCCTGCCACATGACTTGGCTCCGCAGGGAGCAGATATCCGCACCAAGGTCTCCTTGCCACCGCTTCCCGCCCTGTGCAGCCCCACATTGCCGGGGCAGTGCAGGGCAGGCAGCGGTGGTGAGGAGACCCCAGGCACAGATCTCTGCTCCCTGCGGAGCTGAGTCGCATGGCAGGGCAGCAGCGTACAGCTGTTCCCCTGCAAGCCCAGCTCTGAAACGCCGAAATTTTCCAAAACATTTCCAAAATGTTTTGGATGCCTCATTTTGTTTTGGAGATGTTTCTAAGCCTTTCGTTTCAATTTGGATTTGGTGTTTCAGGCACCGAAATGGCCCGAAACACATCCAAAACAAAATGGCTGCCAACATTTCACACAGCCCTACTGCCCAAGATCAACAAACTCTACTGCAGCTCAGACGTGTTTCTGTCTGGGGTGGGTGGTGGTGGTTTCTTGATTTGGTCCACGATTTGCTGTTTCTGCTGCTCCCACTTTTCCTTCTCCTGTTGTTGTTGTTGTGAAGTTTCAAAGTATTTAGATCCCTGCAGTAGACTCTTCCTCCATTTGGGGTGTCTTGGGCAGTAGTCTCTCACAAGTTGACACTGATGTTGCATTTTTTTGAGTTGGCCTTGTGGACATCCCTGAAGGATCTTATCTGCCCTCCTCTTAAACATACACCTGGGCTGAGCTGGGAGAATGAAACTTGTTTTGGGAGTCTGGAGTCGGACATCCAGATGATATGGCCAGCCAACAAAGTTGATGTCAGATGATCATCACCTGAGTACTTGTAGTGCTTGCTTGCAAGAGGACACTAACATTGGTGCATCTTTTTTCCCACTGGCTTCAGACAATCTTCCACGGGCAGCATTGATGGTATTGCTCCAACAACTTTAGATGTCTCCCTTACATTTTCCATGTCTCAGCTCTGTACAGCAAGGTGGGGATCACGACTTTTTGATAACCATGAGCTTGGTTTCAGATCTGATGTTGCGGTCTTTGAACACCTATTTCTTCAGGCATCTACAGGCTGTGCTTGCACATTTGTGGTGATGTTGGATTTCTTTGTCAATGTTAGCCTTAAGAGAAAGATGGTTTCCAAGGTACAGAAAAAGCTTAACATTCTCCAGTGTCTTACCATACATCTGGATTACTGAAGCTGGGGACTGTTCATTAGGAGCTTGTTGTTGGAGGACCTTAGTCATCTTAATGTGAAGCATCAGTCCCATTTTCTTGTATGCCTCTGTAAAGATGTCAATGATTACTTGAAGGTCTGTTTCAAAGTGCACACAGACTACAGCATTATCAGTGTATTGAAGCTCAATGACTGAGGTTGGGGTGGTCTTGGTTTTGGCTTGGAGTTGGCTGAGGTTAAACAGCTTACCATCCATTTGGTAGTTTAACTCCACTTCAGCTGGAAGCTTGTTGGTGGTCAGAGATAGCATCACAGCACGAAATATTGAGAAGAGAGTTGGAGCAATGACACAGCCTTGCTTAACTTCTGTTTGAACCTCAAAGAAATCTGTGACGGATCCATTACTGAGAACCACCACTTGCATACCATCATGGAGCAGGCAGCAGATGGTGACAAATTTAGGTGGGCATCCATACTTCAGAAGGATCCTCTACAACACTTTCCAGCTGACAGAGTCAAAAGCTTTCATGAGGTCAAAGAAGGCTATATAGAGAGGCTTGTGTTGTTTTCAGCATTTCTCCTGCAGCTGGCAAGCTGTGAAGATTGTGGCAGTTGTACCTCTTGGTGCCCTAAATCCATACTGAGATTCTGGGAGGAGTTCTTCAATAAGTGGAAGGAGATGGTTTAGGAGGGTTCTTGCAATGATCTTTCCTGTGGTGAACAGCAAAGTGATCCCTCTGAAATGTCCACCGTTGGACTTGTCTACTTCCTTGAAAAATGTCACAATCATGGCATCCCAGAGGTCATCTAGGATTTCCTCATCATTCCAGATCCTTAAGATGAGGGCATAAAGCCGTGATGTGAACTCTTCTCCCTGTTTGAAAATTTCAGCGGAGATTCCATCTGCTCCAGATGCCTTGTCATTCTTCACCTGCTTAATGTCTTTTCTCACCTTGTCAAGAGTTGCACAGATTCCAAGATCATCTCTGATTGGGTGTTGTGGGATGGAGTTGAGAACACTTTTGTCAACACCAGAGTCTCAATTTAAGAAGGTCTTCAAAATGCTCCTTCCAATGGGCAAGATGGCTTCCTTTTCCTTGATCAGGTCTCCTTTATTCTTAGGTCTCAAGGGCATTGGTCCCTGAGTGCTCATGTTGAGCCCCAGCTCAAGTCTGGGATCGTGCCCGGTATGCAAAAGCCAATAAAGATACCAGGGGTGAAAGTATAAAGATTTATTGCTAGCAATGCAAGCGGAATAATTTCACGTAACAAGCACACAGATTCTTAATTCTAAGCATCTTTTATACAGGAGTATTGGACCTTCATAAGCATTCTTGTTTGCTAATTGGTTATAAGGGAGTGACGCAAGGAGTTCTTTACTGAGCATGTCTCTATACCTGTGTTTTAGCTATGTATCTCATTTCCATACATGTATGTTTCATTAGCATACTTTCTCCCCACCTAGGGGTGTGAATCTTAATATTTAAATCAGCTCTTTGCCCTACTCCACTAATTCTATTTTTGTTTTCAAGTCTCCTTTATCTAAGACTGTCTTCTCCTTATCATTGCAATTGAGCATTAGTTACAGAACAGAGACTTTTGCTTGGGCTATGTGTAGTGGTTTCTAGGTCAAACCTAACATTTTCCCCCTCTGGAGCATTTTTAATTATTTTTATTATAATTGCTCCACTCAATTTGTTTCAACACAAACCTAGTATTCTCAGCTTTCTTCGTTTGTAAAATCATTTGATTCACCTTAGGTCTGAAGATAGATAAGACGACAGGTGAACATTGTATACATAGGATATTTGATTGGTCTTGTTACAAAGGATTCTTCTACCTTGGTTCAATTTGAAGCAATTATTAGTACAATTAACTATTAGGAAACATTCAGAAGCATTAGCTGTTGCCTGAACCCGTACGGAAAACATGTCTCTATTCTTCTCTTTTACAATAGTCCCCCACTTATATATATTCTGATATGTACTTTTCTTCTCTACATTCTTCAGCATAGTATAATTTTGTAAAATTTTTAAAGGGGTTGGTACTGCGATTAAGCATGAGGTAAAAACCAGGTGAGCATTGATCCCTCCCGCTAAGCAGAAGTCCGTTCTATTTAAAATTTCCCGGGCCAGATAAATCCAGACATTTTCCTGAGGGTCAAATTTTTGTTGTAAAAGGGTTTCCCCTCCTATAAGTAGGAGTGGACAGATCAGGGTGCCCCACAATAAAACCTTGAACAATTTCATAATAAGGCTTATAAAACTTAATCAAAGATTGTCAAATTATTCAAAGTTCCTTTCTTTTGAATAGGAATTTCAAGTCTCTTATTGGCTCCACCTTCCACTGTTCTCTGTCTCCGGTCCCGGAGTCTGCAGGGATTCCTTCTTGTTCTGGTCCAGCCACCGGCTTTAGGCGACTGGAATGTATCCAAGTCTTGATTCCTTCGAGCTTTGCGGCCGTCGGGGTCGTTAGAAGTACCCTATATGGGCCTTTCCATCTGGCTCGAAGTGGTTCCTCGTTCCAATCTTTCACAAGGACGTAACTCCCAGGTAATAATCGATTTCCCAGGGCAGGATACTGGTCCTGTGTCTGCAGCACGTCCCGTACCTGCTGATGGATGGAAGACAAAACAGAAACCAAGGACCATACATATTCTCTAATCATTCCCTCTCCTAAAACATGTAACTGTTGTTCAGTACCCATGGGCAGACTCAGAGGGTAAGGCTTACCATACATTATTTCAAACGGGCTTAATCCCAATTTAGAATGTGGTGCGACCCTTACTCGTAACAGGGCCAAGGGTAGGGCCTCTGGCCATTTGAGTCGAGCTTCTTGGCAAATCTTTGCAAGGTGTCTTTTTAAGGTCTGATTCATACGTTCCACCTTTCCACTGGACTGAGGTCTCCAAGGGGTGTGTAAATGCCAGCTGATTCCCAGGAACTCAGAAACCTTCTGAGTAATTTGTGCAATGAAATGTGGGCCATTGTCTGACCCTATTCCTTTTGGAAGTCCGAAGCGAGGTATGATTTCTCGTAGGAGTGTCTTGACTACCTCCCGGGCTTGGGCAGTCCGACATGGGAAGCACTCAACCCAATTAGAGAAAGTGTCCACAAAGACAAGGAGATATTTTATCTCTTGTTGCCGGGGCAACTCAGTAAAATCCACCTGCTATTCTTCTCCTGGCCCATTGCCTATTCTCTGATGTCCTGAAGTTTTTCTTCTCCCTCCTTATGGGTTATTTCTCTGGCAGACCTCACATGTCTCTGATACCTCCTTGGCAGCCTCTCTTAATCCCACTCTAGTTACATAGTAACTGATCCATCTTACCAGGGCCCTGGGTCCGTAGTGGGTACCATGATGAGTGCTCTTTACTACCACATGAACCCAGGCAGCTGGGATGATAATGCGGCCATCCCTTGCTACCAGCCACCCGTGCTCCCCCTTCTTTGCTTGAAACTCTTTTATCAATTGTTTGTCTCTCAGATTTGGCCTTGAAGAATAAACAGCTTCCAATGTTTGCAGGCAGTCATGTACAAGATCTGGTGTGTCAGCCATAGATGGCAGCAGTGTTGCTGGATTTACAGTGCGAAAAATGGCCAATTTTTTT
>NW_005842726.1:81020-92986 GCF_000455745.1 Alligator sinensis | reverse complement strand
CACAAGAGAGGGGGGTACATTTCCTAACTTTACTGTTAATAGTACCCATCTCAGGGCTGCCTTCCCGGTCCTGACCGTCCGACTTACCTGGGATCCAGGGATCTGTTTTTAGTCCTCGTCCTCACAGGGGAAAAATCACTGTTCTTGGACTCGGGCCAGACAGAATACTTCCAGAGATAATCCCAGGCAGGCGTGCTGATGGTAGGCCTTATGCCCTTTCTACCCTCTCACCCAGGTGCCTGTTACTGGTACTTTCACTCTATGGCATTGCACCGTTAGGCTACTGCCGCCTCAGCGATCCAGCTCCCCCTGAAACAAAAGTCCCACCGGGAAAAGAGACCCCGGGGCCTAAAACGGGGAGCATGGAGCAGAGGTGGGCAAAATATGGCCTGTGAGCTGGATCTGGCCCACCAAGGGATTTTATCTGGCTTGCAGTGGATCCCTTGGCCCTGTCCAACCCAGGTGTGGGGGTGTTGAGCCCCAGCTCAAGTCTGGGATCGTGCCCGGTATGCAAAAGCCAATAAAGATACCAGGGGTGAAAGTATAAAGATTTATTGCTAGCAATACAAGGTACAAGCGGAATAATTTCACGTAACAAGCACACAGATTCTTAATTCTAAGCATCTTTTATACAGGAGTATTGGACCTTCATAAGCATTCTTGTTTGCTAATTGGTTATAAGGGAGTGACGCAAGGAGTTCTTTACTGAGCATGTCTCTATACCTGTGTTTTAGCTATGTATCTCATTTCCATACATGTATGTTTCATTAGCATACTTTCTCCCCACCTAGGGGTGTGAATCTTAATATTTAAATCAGCTCTTTGCCTTAGTCCTCTGATTCTGCTTTTGTTTTCAAGCCTCCTTTATCTAAGACTGTCTCCTCCTTATCATTGCAGATGGGCATTAGTTACATAACAGAGACTTTTGCTTGGGCTTTGTGTAGTGGTTTCTAGGTGAAACCTGACACAGACTGTAGATGGCTTTGGTAGCATTGAAAGAACTGCATATATCATGGATGTCAATGAGATGCTAAATCTCCTTAGCTTTGTCTTCACACCATTTGTTCTTCACATCATGGGTCCTCCTTTGGACCTCTGCTTTGGCTTGTTGGAGATTCAGTTTGTTTTGTTTGGAGTTGGTGTCATTTTGCCAAGCACAAAAGGCCTTGTGCTTGTGATTGATCAACTCTTGGATCTCCCAGTCATTCTCATCAAACCAATCTTGATGTTTCCTGGTAGGGAATCTAAGTGTCTCTTCACAGGTTCTGATGATGGTGGCCTTGAGGCCACCCCACAGGCTGCTTACATTCTCCCATTTTTGCTGATTGGAATTCACTAGTTTTTTTGTTGAGGCACTGATGAAAGAGGTCTTTCTTGTTTGGGTCCTTGAGTCCTTCAACATTGATCTTCCTTTAGCATTGCTTCTGCTGCAGCCATTGTTCAGGAGCCAGTTTGAGTGTCATAACTGAGCAGATGAGTTGGTAATCAGTCCAGCTGTCATCAGCTCCTAGTATAGCTCAGATGATGTGGACATCTTTGCTATCCTGGGCAGGGATAATGACATAGTCAGTCAGGTGCCAGTGCTTAGATCATGGGTGTTGCCATGATGTTTTGTGCCTGCTTTTCTGGCACCATTTCACTGGTGGAACAGGGTGTTGGTGATAGTGAGTCCATTGGTCAAGAGGAGGATGCCACTGGAGCTGACCTTTCCTGCTCCTTCCTTGCCAATGGTTCTGTTACAGCAGTTAGAGTCCCTTCTGACCCTGGCATTGAAGTCACCAAAAATAATAAGTCTGCCTCCCTCTGGAAGATCAGAAAAGACTTGGTTAAAGTTGGCATAGAATTCCTCCTTGATTTAATCGTCGGTGTCAAGAGTTGGGGCATAGGCACTGATGACAGTGACAAATTGGCTCCCCACCAGTTTAAGACAGAGTCATGAGGTACTCATTAATTCCAATAGGAAACTCACTGAGTTGGCTTATGAGTTCATTCTTAATGGCAAAACCAACTCTGATAGGTCAGTGTTTTCCTTCTTGTTTACCCTTCCAGAAGAAGGTATAACTGCCTCAATGGTGCAATCACTCACCCTGGAAATCTTCATGAGAAGACTAGACAGTCACTTTGCTGGGATCACCTGACCCCCAGTTACCTGTCCTTCTTGGTACAGGGGTCTGGACCCAATGATTTTCAAAGGTCCCTTCTGGCCTTACAGTCTATGAATCTATGAATGTTCTTTGAGCTGCCTATCTCCCACTCGCCACATCTCACTCAGTGCAGCCACATCAGTGTTGTGCCACCTGAGTTCTTGGGCCATGACTGCAGTGCTGCACTCTGGGTATTCACTGTTAGGGCTGCCCATGAGGGTTCTGATATTCCAGGTCCCAAAAATGATGGTGTGTTGGTATTTTTGACCACAGTAAAGGTGATCCCACTGGATGCAGTTATCCATTCAGGAAGAAATACAGAATACTGTAGTAGACAGGCTATGTTTAGGGCACCTTTTATAGCCCCCACCCCATGTGGGGTGAACAGAGCAGATCCTGAAGAGGGCTGCTGAGTCTCAGTTACACCTGCTGAATTACACTTCTGTCTCATTCAAGTGCTAGACGACCTTCTTGTAACTTGCTGCCTTTGTGCCAGTTCATGACTAGGAGTTTCCAGGCTTCATAATCCTGCTCCCATCACCATTAGCTGATGACCAAATGGCTTAAGGAATGTGCTAGAAAAGCTGTTTCCAGGGAGGACACCTGTCCTTGACTTCTTTTATCATGGAAAAGCTGCTGCACATCAGCTTCCACGTGGCTCTTGACAGAACAGGACCTTGATCCAATCGCAAGGAGACCAAGACAGCTGGGGATCTTGTTCCATTGCAGCCTTCATACACCTTCACAGCCACTGAAATTCTAACATCTGCTCCACCTGCTCCACCATTAAGAACTTGTAGACCCATGGCTGGGGGTTGGTCAGGCTTATTATAGTGTTAACCTGTATTTGCCATGTCACTGCACTGTCAAAGGATATATGTGGCTTTTCAGGAGGGAAACCATTGCCATTTACTGTCCTCACTACATCCTGGTGGTGCTGTGCTGCTTGGTCCACAACTGCTTAATCATTAGAGGTACCCCTGCTTATTTCACAGCTAACCTTCCTTGCAGACCATTCCACTATCCACCACCTGTGGATGCTCTGGGTAGCAGTACAGCTCTGCACTACAGATATAGATATCTATAGCTATAGATAGATAGATATAGATATATCTATATAGATAGATAAATATATCTATATCTACATACCTATCTAGCTATAGCTATAGATGTCTATATCTGTGGTACAGAGCTGCACTGCTACCCAGAGCATCCACAGGTCATGGATCTATAAATAGGTCGGTCGGTCTAATGTATAGGAAGATTAGCAAGTATGGCAGAAGACCAGCTTGGCTTGGCAGGGAGCTTTTCAGTGAGCCTAAAACATAAAAAGGAAACTTACAAGAAGTGGAAACTTGGGCAAAGGACCAGGAAGGAGTATAAGAGTATTGCTAATGCTCAGGCATGCAAGGATGAAGTCAGAAAGGCCAAAGCACAACTGGAGTTGCAGCTAGCAAGGGATGTGAAGGGTAACAAGAAGGGTGTCTACAAGTATGCCACCAACAAGAAGATCAGGGAACGTGTGGGTCCCTAATGTGGGAGGCAGCCCCATGGCAGGATGCAGGAAAGGCTGAAGTAAATGCCATTTTCACCTCGGTCTTCACAGGCACAGTTAGCTCCCAAACTACTTCACCTGGCAGCACAGTTTGGGGAGGAGGTGAGCAGCCAACAGTGGCAAAAGAACAGGGACAATTTAGAAAAGCTGGATGTGTGCAAGTCCATGGGGCTGGAATGGATGCACCTGAACATGCTGAGGGAGTTGTCTTATGTGATTGCAGAACCACTGGCCATCATCAAAACTCATGGTGATCAGGAGAGGTCCTGGATGACTGGAAAAGGGCAAATATAGTGCCCATCTTTAAGAAAGGGAAAAAGGAGGATCCAGGGAATTACAAACTGGTCAGCCTTACCTCAGTCCCTGGAAAAAATCATGGAGTAGATCCCCAAAGAATTCATTTCTAAGCACTTGGAGAAGAAGATGATTAGGAACAGTCAGCATGGATTCACTAAGGGCAAGTCGTGCCTGACCAACCCAATTGCCTTCTATGATGTGAGGACTGTCTCTGGATGCAGGGAGAGCAGCGGACATGATATACCTTGAATTTAGCAAAGCTTTTGATATGGTCTCCCACAACATTCTCATAAGCTACTGAAGTACAGGTTGGATGAATGTTCTGTAAGCTGGACAGAAAACTGGCTGGACTGAAGGGCTCAGAGGGTAGCAGTCAATGCCTTGATGTCTAGTTGGCAGTTGGTGTCAAGTGCAGTGCCCCAGGAGTCAGTCCAGGGGCCAGTTTTGTTCAATATCTTCATCAATGAAACCTGGAAGATGGGATGGCATGCACCCCCAGCAAGTTCATGGATGACACAAAGCTTGAGGAAGTAGTGGATAAACTGGAGCATAGGGCTAGGATTCAGAGGGACCTCAACAAATTCAAGGGTTCGACCAAAAGAATTCTCATGAAGTTCAATAAGGACAAGTGATAAGTCCTGCATTGAAGGTGGAACAGTCCCATGCACGGGTTCAGGCTGGGGACCGACTGGCTAAGCAGCAGCTCTGCAGAAAAGGACCTTGGGGTTACAATGGACAATAAGCTGAAAATGATCCAACAGTGTGCCCTTATTCTGAAGAAGACTAACAACGTGCTGGGCTGCATTAATAAGAGTGTTGCCAGCAGATCTACAGAAGTGATTATTCTCCTCTATTCAGCACTGGTGAGGCCACATCTGGAGCCCTGTGTCCATTTTTGGGCCCCTCACTACAGAAAGGATGTAGACAAATTGGAAAGAGTCCAGCAGAGTGCAACAAAAAATGGTTAGTGGGTTTGGGCACATGACTTTTGAGGAGAGGCTGATGGAACCAGGTTTATATAGTCTAGAGAAGAGAAGACTGAGGGGGGATTTAATAGCAGCCTTCAACTACCTGAAGGGGTGTTCCAAGAAGGATGGAGCTCAACTATTCTCAGTGGTGGTAGATGACAGAACAAGGAACAATGGTCTCAAGTTGCAGCAAGGGAAGTTTAGGTTAGATATTAGGAAGAACTTTCTCACTGGGAGGGTACTAAAGCACTGGAACATGTTACCCAGAGCGGTAGTAGAATCTCCATCCTTGGAGGTTTTTAAGCCTTGGCTATACCAGGAGTTTTCAACCTTTTTAAAGAAGTGTACCCCTTCTAAGAGGTCAGACGCAGGGCAAGGTGAGGGGCTTGCATGTGGCCACCACTGCTGCCACCACCCACCACCCCGCGCCGCCACACCCTACTTTCCCACAGCCGGTTGCACATGTGGTTCTTGGACTGCTGACTGGCCTTGCGCCCAGCCAATTGTGCGCTGCCTGTCAGCAGCCTATGGAGCCGCATGTGCAACCAGCCATGGGAAAGTGGTGCGTGGTGGTGGGTGGTGGTGACAGCGGTTGCATGCAAGCCCTCTATGCCATGCCTCACTCTACATCTGGCTGCTGCCACCAGAAGAGGTATACTCCTTAAAAAAGGTAGAAAACCCCTGGCACAGGCCAGTGGGCAGCAGCGGCAGTGTGGGGTGGTGAATAGCAGCAGCGGCTGCTGCGTGCAAGCTCAACCCCCAGTGTCTGGCCGGTCAGGTAGCACCTGTGCCACCTGCAGAGGGGCACCACTGCCCTCCCTCCTGGCCCTGCTCCTGGATGGCAGTGCTCCATCCCCACCTGCCTGCACGTACCCCCCAGGACCTTTCCAAGTACCCCATGGACAACCCCTGGGCTAGACAAAGCCTTGGGTGGGATGATATAGTTGGGTATAGTTTTGCTTTGAGTGGCAGGTTGGACTAGATGACCTCCTGAAGTTCCTTCCAACTCTAATTTTCTACACACACACACACACACACACACACAGAGGTTTGTCTGCCTTCTACTTGACTTCAGACTAACAAGGCTGTTTCTCACAGTAAAATGCTTCATACTTTCCTATGTATACCCATGCACTTCTAGGACAGCTATTTTAACTTTGTAGATTTTTCCTTTATGGATACCACATTCCTTAGGGCTTTTTTATTCTAGTGCTTATTTAAGTTTCACTGGGCTGCTACCATGCTTCTCTGCTTTGAAACAAGTATAAATTAGCAGACTGGAAAGGCTCATGTTTCCCTCACATTCTCTTCCTCTCTTTGGTAGAAGCCTATGATCATCTGGTCTCCTCTATTCCATTGTTAGTCTAACCTGCACATCTTCACTTATTATTTAATATTGATCTCCCCTTCTACTTCTCAATACTTTTATTAGAACATGATTCTAAGCACCAAGAGCAGTTACGTGGACTGTGAGATGATTTAGTAAATAAAGTTAAGCATGTGGATAAATCTTTGCTAAACTGGTATGGTGCCTTTTTCAGTTTCTGTTTCTTTTTCTTTATTTATTTTCCCTTTCCCTCCATGTCAGGTATTCTTTTCCTGCTCTGCTGTCCTGACTTTAGTTTCTGCTCCATTAAGCTGTACACAGCACATAGCCATCTCCAAAAAATGCCAAAAGCGCACAAATCAATCCAGTGCAAAACCACCGATGTAAAGATTGACACAAACCAATTGAAGGCAAAAAATTGAATGTTGACTCTGCTTTTAACTTGTTCCTTGTGCTTCTTTGTCCTGCAACTTGATATCCAACCTAAACCAGTATCCAAAAGGTAGTTTTCTTATTTACTTTTTCTGTAGCGTGTATATCACTGTGATGTTTAAATACAGAATGTGTCTTAATAGCAAAACTAATAAACCTACAATGTATGGCCTAACCACATAATAATTTAGGTCTAGGATTTAATTCCTTATGCACAGACATGTGTTGACCATTGCATGTATTCCTGACAACCTAATTTTCCTCACCTGCTACAGAATGAACCATGACACTGGGACCCTGGCTCCGGGGGACCAGTAGGAGGGATATATTTGTGGTTTTGTTTCCTCATGCTGCAACCTCAGTCTTGATGGAAGCCCTGCAAACACAAATGCTGGTCTTGGATAGAGCAACAGTTTAAGTTTAAAATTCCTTCAGTCCCAGGGATGATCCTTAACAGTCTCTTCATGCCATATTGCAGCACTATTCTGAACTCTCATCTAAATGTCCTCAATCCAGTCAAGTAGCTACATGGGGATAACTAATTAAGTATGGACTCTTTTGCCTTTATGTGCACATCTCAATCTGGGTTCTGTTTAGCTGTTCTTACAGATAGAAACTCTTATTGCTATTCAGTGGGTCACGTGAAATAAATTCTGTTCCCAGTGAGCAAGTGACTATAGTATACACACCATATGCTCAGTTAAGAGCAGCCTTGATAGTGAGCCAAAGAAATTAATAGGTATGGAGAACAAACATCTACTTGTTAGCAGAGAGAGAATGAGTCACTTCAGGAGAGGACTGAAGAATATTGAAAGGATACTGTAGAAAAGCCTGGAGTGCCACTGGGTATAGACAACTTCAAACTCCACCGTGGCCAGTCTAATTTTTATAAACATTAAAACAAACGACTATCAAATGGCTGTACAAAATGAGAGTTTTCAGGTATTGTTCTACACATTTGAGCAATGGATACCCAAAAGTGCATGAAATGCATTGAGTACTGAATATACATCCCATCAGCCCATTTCAGAATACTCACTGTCATCATGTCTGCCGTGCTACAAAATGATCTTATGCCCATTTATGCCCCTCTGCCCTTTCTCAGCTATTTCAGCTAAACACACCTTTTCTTTTTTTCACATTCATCTGGAAGCCATATTCTGCTTTCCTCATCTAAACATCTCAGCACTAAAGACAGCCTACCACATTTATCTGTATTGCTTTTGCCATTTCTTTCATGCTTAAGGTTACATGAATAATTGAATTGCATTGCCTCACTGTTCCTTTAAGGTATTTAGCTAAGGTATTTAGCTAATCTCACTGTAGAGTCCCAAACTGAGATTATACATCTATAAATCTATAAATTTATTATGTAATCACCTACTGTGACTGCTTCCCCCTTCCTTTTGTACTTTTTGTGAACAGTGTAGGAGGTGGCAGTTACAACATAGGCTCTTCAAGGGCAGCATGCTGCAGAAACTGAATGGTCAAGTAAGTCTAATCATATGGTAAGTAAATTATAACCCCCAGGATGCCCATCTTGGCTAACTTCTTTTAAAATTTTTCCTGCTGTTTATCATTGGCTTTTTGAAAAATGGATGAGGCAGCCTGCCCAACAGGAATGGGCTGAGAAAGCTAGGGCAGATCCAGAACCGGGATCATAGTCATTGATTCCACATTATTTAAACCAGTGGTTCTCAACCTTTTTAGACACAAGACATCCCCTGGGAAATGTCAGCTCTTAGCTTTTGCTCATGTTTTTTTGACTACGGAAAAATAGTAGAGCAATTCTTCTATTGCAAAGAATGCAGAAAGACCACAGCAGGTCAGAATCCTTTTAACCCTATGGAATCCATTTGAAATCTCTGGGTTTATCTTGTAAATCATGTTTGCATGCCTAATCATGCTAACATCATGTGGTACCCCCATAGCACTTTTGACAGCATCTTAGGACCCACCAGACTGCCGTGGCACTGCTGTAGCTGAGAATCACTCACTTAACTATCAAATTATGGGCAATTTAGAACAACTCCTCAGACTTTTTTCCCATCATACTGGTATATGGTACTTGGGTATCAGTGACATTTTCTTGGCCTTTTTTTTCTTTTGATTAGGTCAGTGAAGATGTATGGTAAATACATTTTAAATTCATGGCAAAAGTTTCAGATGGAAAGAATCAGTTCTGAAAAAAGCAAAAGCTAAAATCCATCTAATTATAGAAACTATTTAAAATACAAACTTGAAATGAATAAATGATCTACTTTAGGCAACTCCTTTTTACTGGGATAGCATGATTAAACATGGAACATAATATGTGAATCCAAGTTTCTTTGAAATACCATTTACATATCCATATAGTCGTTTCATCTGTGCCACAGGAATTATTTTACTTTGAAAATAATGCACAGAATAAAATACATTAAGCATAACATACATTTTTTTCTCGTTTTTTAAAACTTGATTTCACCACAGCATTACATATTTAATGTCCGTGGTTAATGGAACCAGGCTAGGCAATGCTCTAATCCAGTCAGATTTTACGAAGTAAGCTGGTTTGGGTCAGGTCAGAATTGGTAAAAAGGGAGTAACTGTGGTTGCTACCATATAATAGCCCTGGCTATTATAATGGTGTCACTTGGGCATGGCTGATTTGGCTTCTGCTTGAAATACAATGTCCAATTCAGCAAATAAACTTCCACTCCCGTCACCCTGTGTTTAACATCCTTTATGTGCAGTTCAAGACCTGACTCCTTTCTCAGTCAGTTCTTGTGTATTTTTGTTTTATGGTTAGCTAGACACAATCTCATTATTTCAAGCCTAATCTGGTCTTCCTGTATCTTTCTGGTGTTTTGTGGTTTGAGAGTATTGCAGAGATTGTTGAACCAGAGCTGGAACTGTTACCCCAATTCACCAAGGAGAATTTCACTGGCTTTTATCTCCTCTGTGTTTACTTTGCTTTTTTCTTATTTTTAGCAGGATCATCATGTGGTTTATTTATTCTATAGTCACAGGCCTGAGCTTTCTATATTTGGAAATATAGCACATTTCGAAAAGTGGCTTTCCTCACAAAGCAAAATATCTGTTGTGAATGAACTGGAATAAAATATCTATCAGCCTAGCCATGATCTTTCCAATCATAAATTATTTTAAACCTTCCAGTTCTGAGAGTTCTTCATTCCTAAATTTCTGCTTAAAAGTGGGGGTGGAGGGAAGAATTATTTAAATAGTTTGTCCTCAAAGTTTCATCTAACCAGCTATTTTCTCTTCCAGAATCTAGGTCTTGTATTCCTCCAACAGGCTATGGTGTCTTCTTCCAATGGTGCGCAACGCCTTCAGCCCCACAGGCTGGATGAGTGGTGCACAGGTCAGATCTGGAGTGCAAGGCCATGTCACCCGGCCTGTTGGGCTGGAATTTGGCAGCAGCAGTGTAATTACTCTGGCTCTGGTGCCCACAGCAGCTGCCACTCCTCACACCACCAAATTTCTGGTGCTAACAGGCTTCTCCATGAATCCAGTCTGTGGGGCTCTACCTAGGTCCTGAAATTTGTTGGCAGCAGCCAAGAGACATGCCGGTCACCTATGCCACCACTCACCGCACTGCCAGACTTCCAGACCCGTGGGGAGCCTGGCAGCCCAGATGACATGGTTCTGCAGGCCATATCCTGGTCAGCACTGGACTAAATGAATTAACTTACTTCAAACACCTTCTTTTCTGGAAACAGCACCACCTTAGTTGGAATTAAGAAATGTGCAGAATGTACAAACTAAAAATTTTATATAAAAGAAATCTTTGTAAAAGATGCTCGTAAGAACCTATTTCTGCAGCCAGCACTAGGACTGAAAGCATATCCATGCAGTATCTCAGAGAATTTGGTTTCTTATTTAAATCTATCTGGTTGTCTGCTCATATTTGTTTTAAATCCAAACTGATTTGTATCATTTAAATCTAAGATGCCTTTTCTATAATTGCATTCTCTTCATTTTCTCTCACATTAAGTTGAGGTTCTCTGATGAACAAATCTCTCAGCCTGACTGGCATATCAATACTAAAATAATTTTCACAACCTTCATCACCAGAAATAAGGCCTGGGATATTTTTCTTAGAGATGCTTAGAAAAATTAAAACACGGATGTGCTTGGGAATTTTGAGATGTGTTTTGCAGAAGCACATTACAGTTAGAAAACATCCCATAAGCTTTCAAATGTGGTATCACATTAAGTCTTCCAAAACATGCTGATTGACTCTGCTCTTATAAGTTTTAAATGACCAAAACAACATGGCAATCCCACATGCCTGCTATTGGAATCTGCAGACTGTGCAGGCTCCCCATCAACACCTGGAGTCCAGGCCCTGGACTATAAGACATGATCAGTTTTGTTTTTTCTTTAGGAGAGATGGAGCAGAAACATGCACATTTATTAATACAGTGTTTCTGATTTTTCACTCACTTTACACATATTCTTTGTTATTTTGGGGTCTCCCAGTCAAGAGCTCTGCATTCTTTTCATCACAAAGTCCCCTAGACTGAGTGTACCTTTAAAAAAAAAACTCATTCTTTTATCTGCTAGAATTTGAGAACAAGTAAGAACATCAGAATTAGGCTGCAAAGACATAAAAAGTTACTTTTATCTCTTCCTTCCCGTTTTCCTCCTACATACTTGAATATGTCCCTGCAGAGTAGAGAACTTGATTTACTTGTGCATCTTTCCAGCTCTCTCATGTTTGTAATTTTTTACAAGTGGCAGAATATTTTGCATGAAAATACATTAATAGTTAATCTGTATATCTGAGCTCCCAGAAACCTGCCTCATTAACAAACTTAATTACCAATTAATTTTAAAGTTTCTCCAAACCAGGCTTAGAGGAGGCAATTCTTCAGAGCATACAGAAGGAGCAACAACATAAACGCCAGACCTAAACATCTCTTGTACACCCTTCACACCAAGGCCAGCCAAGTGCTTCCAACAACATGTCTTCTCATTTCCTTTCTTGTGTATTGTCCCAGGGGAGCGGGGACGCCGGGAGACCCCCATGGCGGCAAAGGGTCCCGCTTACCTCCCGCAGGGCCGGAGGAGCCAAAAGGAGTCCACGCGCCAGCGTGCGCCGTCAGCCCGGCATTTATCTGGCTGCGGCTGAGTGGTGGGGGCGGGGCACGCCGGCCAGGAGAGACAAAAGGCAGCCCCGCCGAGACAACGGGGCAGCTGAGAGGAGAGAGCTGGAACGAGGGGCGCCAGCAGGCCGG
>NW_005842726.1:65851-80643 GCF_000455745.1 Alligator sinensis | reverse complement strand
GTCATCAGTCGTGGCAGGCGAGTTTTGGGGTCCCCCTTGATACCAATTGGGGTAAACTTTGGGGCGCATCAGCAAAGCCCGGGTGGGCGAGATCTGGGGCCCGGGTGAAAGCGGCGCGTGATCTCCTGGTCAAGCGGCGGCGGGTACAGTATGAAACAAATTCTCACTCCAAATTTAAAACAGGCCTCTTCTATTCCTAATCACTTCCCACTTGTTCAAACCTCTCACCCCTTCCATGTGATCCTTCTTTCATTCATTGTCCACTGCTCCACACACACCCATCTCATGCTTTATCTACATCACATGCAGTATCACCTCCCCCATCACAGGGGCTCTTTACCACTTCCACGCAGCATCGCCCTTGCGATCATGAACCAGAAGGCAATGTGATCAGCACAGTGTCTTTCAACAACAGCATGAACGAGCAACCGAACAGCTTAAGACAAACTAACCGAGTATCCCAAGTTCACATTTTCTTTGGCAAAAGTTGAGCCTCTGGAGATGAAGTTACTCATAACTGATGGAGAAGTAAGACGCCTAACATGATTCAGTCAAGGGCACCTAGGGTCACATTGCCACAATCTGCTCATTACAAACCTTTGCATCTCTCCAAACCTGGAAGCTCATCTTGATTCGCAGTTGAAGACAGTTCCATTTGGACTGCTGAGAGCATGCTGGAAACAAATCAGAAGACATTTTTTTGAAGTGCACTTTTTGTTGAACTTTGTTTTTGCCAGAATTTCCTCAACCAGCTCTAATTTAGAGCTAGAGCAGGTGAGTTTGGGTAAGACAACCTCTGTGACTTATCATCCCCTCCATGTGACTGGAGGGAGGAATGATCTGCACATTACATTCCTAGACAAACTCGCTCACCTCAAGGAGACAGACAGCACGCTACTCAACAGGGTACTTTTCTATAATGTAAATCATCACCTTCAGACTCTGGATTACAGTACAGTTAAAAGGTGTCGTGTTCACCACACATTGGATGTTTTTAAGAGTTCAGTTCCTCAAGAGAATTCAGAAGCAAAATTAATGCAATTCAAAAATGACTTGAATCATGACATTTTTCCTAAGTTGGCATTTTATAGTTCCCTCAGCCTGAATCGTCACTCTTACTCTCCCCCCCACACACAGTTTAGCTTGTGTTGACGTAGAGCTCCAGCTTCTAAGATTGTACTGAGTTGTTTGAATGTTGTAAAAAGAAATTTTTCTCATGGTTATTTTCTTAACTGACCATTCTGGGTAAGCATTAAGCAACACTGTTCTAGCAGCAAAACAGCTATGACCTTGAGGTGGGTTTTTTGTGTCTTAAGTCTCTCTTCGCCTGCCACCCCCTCAAAATTTGGCAGAACTGGCTGTAAAACCACTGTGGTGATACCACTGGAAACCTATTTGGTAATATAAGTATGCCTCATACCATACTGCTATTGTTTTACTTTAAAACACTTTCTTGCTTAGCATATACTCCATCCATGCCCACAAAAATCCTTTGATGCTGTGCAGCATGCTGGGGTGTGGCATGGACCTTCTTTTATATCTGGAGCTTAACCTATAGTTCTCCATAGAAAAAAGCTTTGATCCACTTTACCTTGCAGAAGGAAGAGCTACACTCTCAAGAGTTTAGCAGGAGTGGCTTTTTTGAATAGCAATTGTGCTTACAATTCTCATGATCGGTACTAAGAGAATGGCTCAGGCTTTCTACAGAAGGAAATCTCTTTCAATCCAGATTATTATTCTTGCCAAAGGAAAACAAGGTTTACTTGTTCTAGAACAACTTTTAGATCATGTATTACACCTTATTTCTACTGCCTATGTTTAAGATTTAAGGTCTTGAGCCAAAGCCCACTGAAATAAATAAAAAAGTTTGGCTTTAGTGCACTGGGCTCCTTTGTTAGACTACAGTCTCCTATAATGCACCACACAAGCCAATCAGGAAAAGGGAAGATGTGAAGGGGATCAAGCGATGCATCCTGAGACGTGGTCAGATGAGGAAGGGAAAGGTTTACTGGCAGTATTCCATCAGGAAATCGAAAAAAAATGCAAAAAATCGCAATCTTCCTTTGGAAATATTTTGTCTTTAATGTAGAAGTCAGGTAGTTATCATCAATAACATCTATGCATTTTGAGACTTGAGACTTGGCTGCCCTTGGGAACAAGATGACAAATGGTGTGAAAAGTGTCCATTGCCGGCTTTTGGCTGCTGTCATAATTTATTTGAGAACTCTGGGATTTACTCAGCTGAATATCGACACCTCATGTCACTTCCAGGCCATGGTAGGGGTCTGCTTGTTTATTTTTATTATGATGAACTTTCCACATCACTCCCATCGATGAGCCGTGTGCTTTCAGCATCAAGTTTGACTGTTCTCACAGTTGAATCTAATGTTGCTATTTTTCTATGAAGAATAAACAACCACCAGCATCTGTAAAAGTGAAAGGATATTCAGGAGGCTCCTGTAGATCTCATGGTCCTCCCATAAATTAGCATGCGAACATGTACTTCTAAAAGCCTGGTCAGACTGTGAGCATGTGTTATTCCAGATTATTCTTTTCTAAATCTTGGCAGCAATTAATATGGCCCAGCTGTGGTTGTTCCTGGAGACAGGGTTTGGAAGGAGGAGTGGTTGTTCACAACCTCACAGACAATGTCTTTAGATTGATAAATGCTTCATGAATAAGACTGTGCCGGCAGCCCTCCCCGGATTCTCAACATCTGCTAGAATTGTAACACATGCATTAGGCCTTTGCCTGAAAACCTCTCACACATGGCATGTGACCTTTTTGTCTTCTTTCCAAATGCCCATAAGTAGTTTTTATGATGATACATGTCAGATGAGGAGAATGAAATGTATTGTCATTGATGGTATAATCCAGAAAGACTCCTATTCATTTCACTCTGCATTGGACTGGCCCCTCACACAGAAGCCAAATCAGTTAATTTTGCTCCTGTACAATACCTAGCCCAATGAGGCTGTGGATATTGCTTCACTAAAGAAAAAGATAATAAAGACCTCAAAGCAGCAGCAAAACATGTTAATATCAGCAGCATCGTTCTGGGTAGCTTTGGTGGAGACATAAAAGAATTTATGGGCTGAATTCAAATGCCCACATTCTTTACTGGTGTAAAATAGCACAACTCAATTAACTTTAATAGATCTGTACAATTTACACCACTAGAAAGCCAACATGTTTATGTTATACACTTAATTCCAGATGTTGTGTGCACATAGGGAAGGATTTTTATTCATCTCTAAATTGAATTTACATCCAAAGCCTGATGCTCTGCTATAGATGTGTGCACATTACAGCAGGAAAGATACCTCTTCTAACCATTGCAAAAGGCTAAGTACTGTTAAGTCAAAATAACCTGAAAGAAAAGTATGACTAAAAAGAGTGATGTTTCCTTTCTCCCTCTAAAGAGCTCAGAGACTCTCATTGGAAACATTTATCTCTAGAATTATTTTAAACGAACAAAATTTATCTTAACCAGTGAAGCCTAGGAGTGTAATTTTCCATTATAAATGAAAATGCTAAGACGACTATAATATAAAAGTAATAAAGTTAAATAACCTACCATTAGTAAAAGCAATGAAAAATGATTGCACATCTGTTGTGTTCTCATGATAAATAGATGTAAGTAGATATTACAATACTTTAGTACATGATTAGGAGACCTGCTTTTAATAAGCCCAATAAAATATAAATCAGTAGACAGAACATTTACCTGGAACAATCTTTGTATGATAATCCTAAATAAACAGAACAGGAAACCACTACAAAGGGTGGGGAAGATATGGCCACCAGAGACCTAAATAATTATTAAGTAAATTGCACCTCCGTATTTTCTGTTCTAAAGATTGAGCCCATTATCCAAAATCAATCAAGAAAATGATGCTTTTGATTAGATTTTTATATCTTCACGTTCTATAATATCCTTACCAAATATGTCTTCCCTTTCCCAGAAGTGCAACAGACTTAACTTCCTTTAATGACACTAAAACTATACTATGGGAGGCGAAAATGAAAGAAGCCTAAAGATGCACTGTGGGGGAACATAGGTTGCAAGGGTTGGGATGCTGTGAAATGCCGCTGAAAGCACAGGAATACACTCGCCCCTCCTGGCTTGTGTAAACAGCTGTCTCCTACAACCCCCTCGGGAGGAGGGAACTTTCTACTCAGCAGCTGCGAAGCAAGAGGAATTGTGGGTGGGGGAATCCTACTCAAAAAAGAAATGGAGGAGGTATTCCCCATGTGCTTTTAGCACGATATATGCTGTGTTCCCACTTATCCCTCTGTATTTTAGCTGCTGGTTGCAAGTATTGGATTGGAAGGCAGCAATTATACTTTCCCTTCCACTTTTTCTACACTTGGAATTTTTCTATGCAACACCACTTGAATGTCAAGAAGTATAAAGCACTGACTGGTGTTTTTTCATCTCATGTTTGTTATTTATCTGCCTTATTACCTATAACTAAAGGAAATAAAGGTAGGATAAAACAAGATATATAGAAGGCAAAACTGTTTTGGCAGGTAAAACATCTTTCCCATTAAGAAAAGAGGGTCCCAGGATATTTTTTTCCTGCATATTCTACAAGCATATCACAGTTAAAAACATATTTTTGTGTAAAACAAGGGTTTTTTTTAAGTTGTTTGTAACTATATTGCTGGTCTCTCACTTTACAAAATGCGGATACACAAAGGCTGAAGAGAAGGCATTTGCCATATAACACGCTGTTCTCTTCTGTCCATTGCCAGGCAGTAAAATGCAACTTCACGTAGACCTGATCTTGGGCAGCAGACAAGGTAAGATCATGTGAAGCTGAGGTGGTTTTTTCAGCTGGTGAATATTTGCAGTGATAAAAATAAAGCAAACTGACAGAAAAAGAGATGACCTTAAATGTGATAACACTGCCTGGAACTCAACCTTTCCACTCTTGAATGGATATTGAAATGATAAGAAAAAAAGGCATCGGGAGACCCCATCCCCAGGCACATGAAGAAATCTACTTTCAGTCATGGAAAAATAATATGCTTTGTTATTTTACTTGTATTGTAACATAGGTCTAAAACTGTGCATCAAACGTCTTTCTCCGCTATAGGAAAACGATGGAGAAGTTGTGTCAGTTACACACAGGCCGCTTCAGTCCCAGAAGATTATAGCCCATTACAGGGTAAATACATTCCAGTGCATCACAAAGGAGCAACAGGATAATATGAATGTGCATTCCCTGGAGTCCATTCGAGAAGCTAAAAAGTGATTTCTGATTCCTCTGAGTGAAGCTGATGTACTCTAAAGGGAAAAACCATGACCTTCTTTCTGACATGGCTCAAATGGACACAATCTATGATTAAAATACTCTACTTATGACACCCTTCTTTATTTATAGAAAGCTATTATATACCTAATTGGTTGTTTCCACAACTTCTGATTACCAAATGCAAAAAAACCCTGAAAACCATATAACTGAAAGTTCACAGCCACCTTGTAAATGATCTAATTTATTATATTTCCGAAAAGACTCAGAATTTTGCAATATGCAAGAGAATGGAGTGTGTTTAAGTTAATCTATACTCATCATATTAAGTAGGATGTTCTTAGATTTAAGCATGGACTTTTATTCCATCACTATAGAGGGAATTTATACAGTGTTTAAGAGAATGCTTTTTACAGCATCAACTCAATAATCATCCACATAGTCAGATTTATTAAAAGGTTGGAATGATTTCCTTTGCTATATTAAATGAACTTGGAAATAGGTGTAACAGCAGGTTGCCTATTATAAACTAGATATCATGTTCTCCCTTTCATATTTAAGCCACACTAGAATGCAAATCTATTTAAGCAGATATATCTGGATCCAGTGTGAATTTCTTACCTTCTATCTTTCCTCCCCTCCATTTTTTATCCAGTTAACAGACTTTCATTGAAAAGCCCTTTGGCTGGGGAAGTTTCAAGTGTCTCATCCAAACACACTGAAAAATATTTATTTCTAAGAAGGAGTTACTTAAAACGAATGCAAAATATGGGAGTCTCAACCACAAAGTAGCAAGATTTGGTCAGACCTATTATTGGTCACTGAGTATAAGTAAAGAGATATCAATGTCTTCAGGAATCAGCAAACAAAGGGGAATAGACCTGGCAACTGCATCTCTATACCCATCAACATCCAGTTCAGCAGTGCATTCAAGTATATGGTTAAGTCTTTATGAGCAAAGCACTTTAGCATGTGTGTTGTCCCACTGAAACTGATGTAGATGGACTGCTGAATTGTGTCCCAAAGGAGAAAGCTGGGTAAAAAATGATATCTCCTATGCTGCAAAACAAAAAGTATTCCATAGTTTCTTGGCCAAGTTTATGCTCAGCTATGTATGCTACAGGGCTAAGTGCTGCACCTTCTGAAGATAAAATTTCTATTTCTATTTCTATAAAATTCATAAAATGAGCATTAACAATACTCTCACAAACGACCAGATCCTCTTTCTACAAAACAGTAGGTACAGTCAGACATTAATGATCTGTCTTCCTTTCTGCAAGCTCTGATGTGAAAAAAACAAGAGTGAAAAGAAAAATGGTAGAGAGGTAAAGTAACTAATGTGTTTTGGAAAGGCATCAAATATGGCTATAGGCTGGGACATAAAGCTATGTAAAGAAGGAGAAAAAAACTCTGTCTTAATGATGCAATAAATGAGGTATTTAGGGTCTATCCTCTCTTCATTCAGGCCTCCAGGTTGTTAGTGCCTAGCTAGCTGAATCCAAAATGCTTCCCTTTGTAAAAAGCTTAATGCTTCTTCCTCTTGAGTTGTTATTTTCTCAAATGCTGTGAACCTCAGGGCTTTAAATACATCTGAAGTGAATAGGTACTAGCCTTGTTTTATTCCCACTTTTAGTGATTTTATTTTTTTACTTTATTTTCCCCCCTTTCTCTTCATTGTTTGAACAGGGAAGCATGTAACAAAATTCATAGCTCAACAAGCTGTTAATTGTTTAAGACTGTATACCTGCCCTCTACCCCAAAACTATTGTTTTAGGCTATGTCTCCCTTAGATCTTTTGGGCACAGACGGAAAAGCAGCTCTCTGTTGCAACTCATAGAGCTTTGCAGAAAGTGCTATGAGTTGCAATGATTCCCTGGACCAGACAGAAGTTTGCTGTTGAATCTGGGAGTTGGGGATTCTGGCTGCTTGCTGTGAGCCTGAAGCCTGGTCTTTGTAGCAACGCCACTCTTCCCTCCCAGCCTAGATGCTGTTTTCAAAATGGGAGGAGGGAAAGGAAGCCAAGGGTGCTCGTTCTTGTGGTTTCCCAGTCAGTGCTGGAGGGAGTGGTGGGTGGACTGGAGCCCCCACAAGATGGGGGAGCTCCAATCCATGCCTCCCCCCTCCCTCGCCAGCACTGGCTGACCCCCCCCCGACCAAACTCCCTCCGCTCCCTCTCCCCCTTCCCCTTCTGAAAACAGTGACAGACAGGGAGCTCCGCAGACACAAGTTACAGGAATGCACTTGGTTTTGGAGCATGTTCATCTGAACCCTCATGCAATAAATATGCTCATGCAATAAGGGTTCAGATTTTCATGGAATTGGGCCCTTTTAAAGCAATCTGCAGCCATGCAATTCTGTTTGGTCACAGCTGTAGACTGCTTTCTGGTGCCAGTTCAGGCAAAAATGATCACTTGCTGCTCTTTGTGAGAAATCTCTCCCCAGGACATTACCTCCAGCTGCTGCTGCTGCTGCTGCTGTTACTTATTTGCACTACCAATTTGTAGTGCTATAATTTCTAGAAGCAAAATCCATGAACCAGGACTTCAATGTGCCAGGTCCTGTATAAATCTAGAAAGAAAAGTTTATTCCTGCCCTATGAAACTTGCAAATAAAGTATATGACAAAGGACAACAGGGAGATGCAAACAGGCAGAGGAGTACAAAGGAGCAGGGCAGGCCCGCTCCTATCAGGGGCAGAGAAATGGGTAGGGTGGGCAGAACACAGACATTTATACTGTTTGTTGAGAGCAGATCAAGAAGAAACTATGGTAAAAATACTGGTAAATGCTGGTATCTTATCACTGTGTGTGCTTCTGCTGCTGCTATCAGTAGCAGGGCCGTGCCATGAAGAGAGATTTATGCAGAAAAGTGTTTGCTACAGACAAGGCCTAACTGTAAAGACAACATTAAGGCAGTTTGAACTGTGCAATTGCCTAAGGCTCTGAGACAGTGAACTTCCAGCCCCTGCCCGCCACCACTGTATTATGGTCATATTTCAGGGTTTGTAAATGGTAGTAAATATGCTTGGATTGTACCTATTACATCTTCGTCCTTATTCCCCATTTTTTGTCCTGTCACCATTCTTCTATTTAAAGCCTGACGTATGTCATCAGGGACTGCTACAACAGGTACTTTGTCTTGGTGATTTTGTTTGAAAAGCAGATGGATTAGTTTCCTTCATTACTGTTTATTAGAGAAATGCAGTTCACTACTAGCAAAGTTATCCTTTGATCATGCCATCTCACTGGCAGCAAGATGTAAAAAAACTTCCTAGTTAAAACTTCTTGTGTCTTGGAACCAAAAAACTTGGTTAGACTTAATAGCAGCGATCATTCATTAAAAAAATGTTCATTTGATTAGCTTCCTGTGTGAAAAGCTGCTTTCTGAATTGCCACACAGCAGAAACAACTGTAGTTGCCCGGTCCCCTGCATCTATTTTAGTCGTTATTGTGGTTCTTTAGGAAAGGATAGGGGCCCGAAACTGAACTTCAACACAGTCCTCCAAATGAAAAACCCCACTACTGCTGGAGTGGGCAGCAGCACCATTACAAAATACCACACAAAATTCTTGTGTGGTGAAGTCTGAAAGATCATAGAGGCTTGTCTTTGACTATAACAGCATTAAAACAATTGACTAGCTTCTGTTACCAAATGACATAAGAACATAAGAAGTGTCATACCAGGTCAGACCAAAGGTCCATTCAGCTCAGAGTCCTGCCTCTGACAGTGGCAGAAGTGGACGCCAAAGGGAAAGCATTGAACTGGATTAATCTAAAGTGATCTATCCCCTATTTATTACTCTCCCTGGCACCTAACATTATTGGTTTAAAGATGCCAGAGGAAACATTACTAACCATTCTGTTCAATAGCCATAATAGATCTATCATCCATGAATTTATCTACTCCCTTTTTGAACCCGGCTATGCCATCTGCCTCCAACAACTCGTGTAACAGTGAATTCCACATGCTAACTACACAATGTGTAAAACAGTACCTTCTCTTGTTAGGTTTAAACCTGTCTCCTACTGATTTCAGTGGATGCCCCCAAGTTCTAGTATTCTGGGAGTAGGTGACCAACAGTTCCCTGTTCACTTGGTCCACACTATATAATTTTATAGACCTCTATCATATTCCTCCTCAGCCTCCTTTGTTCCAAACTAAAGAGTTCTAGCCTTTTTGGTCTCTTCTGGTATGGCAACTGTTTCATACCCTTAATTATTTTTGGTTGCCCTTCTCTCTATCTTTTCTAATTCTACTACATCATTTTTTAAATGCAGAGACCAGAACTACACACAATATTCAAGATGTGGGCTTTTTTGGTTGCGGCTGCATATTGAGCTGACGTTTTTAGTGAACTATCTACAATGGCTCCAAAGTCTCTTTTCTGAGTCATAGCAACTAGCACCATGTATGTATAGTTGAGGTTATTTTTCCCCCCAGGTGCATTACCATTAACTTGGCAATTGTGGGCATTTTTATGCATGTTCCAGGGGAAGAGGGGTGCTTTAATTAGAGTGGCTCTGAGAGCTGCTTTAATTAAAGCACCCGGACTGTCTTGTGTATCAGCATCCCCTTGCTTCAAAATAGCAGTGGGGGTGCTTCATCTAAAGCTCATTGAATGAGCTTTAGTTAAAGTGCCCCCATCACCATTCTGAAGCACAGGGACACTGATACATGAGACAGATGCTGGCTGGAATGTGCTAATTAACATACTCCAACAGACTCATAGATATTTGGGTCAGAAGGGATTTTGGAAGATCATTGAGTCTGACCCCTGACCTGGCAGATCATTGAGTCTGACCCCCTGCCCTGGGTAGGAAAGAGCTCTGGGGTCAGATGACCCCAGCTAGGTGCATGTTTAGCCTCCTCTTAAAGACCCACCTAGGTCAGGGAGAGCACCACCTCCCTTGGAAGCCCATTCCAGATTCTGGCAACCCTTACTGTGAAGAAGTTCTTCCTGATGTCTAACTGAAATCTGCTCTCTGTCAGTTTGTGACCACTGTTCCCAGTTACTCCAGGGGGTGCCCTGATCAATAGAGCATCTCCTATTTCTTGCTGCCCCCACAATAAATTTATAGGCGACCACAAGATCCCCTCTCAGCCTTCTCTTGCGGAGGCTGAATCTCTCCTCATAGGGCTTTGCCTGCAGGCCCCCAACCATACGAGCGGCCCTCCACTGAACCCTCTCTCGAGGTTGTCCACATCCCTCTTGAAGTGCAGCACCTAAAACTGGACACAGTACTCCACCTGCTGCCTTACCAATGCTGCATAAAGGGGAAGTATCACTTCCTTGGACCTGTTTGTCATGCACCCACTAACGCATGATAAAGTGCAGTTAGCTTTACTGATCGCTTTGTCACATTGACAACTCATGTTCATCTTGGAGTCAACAGTGACTCCAAGATCCCTTTCTGCTGCTGTGCTGCTGAGAAGGTCATCCCCCAACCTGTAAGTGTGCTGGTGATTCCTTCTCCCTAGGTGCAGCACCTTGAATTTGTCCTTATTGAACTGCATCCTATTCTGTTCTGCGCACTTTTCCAACCTGTCTAGATCTGCCTGGATTCGTTCCCTACCCTCGAATGTGTTAACTTTACCCCATAATTTGGTATCATCTGTGAATTTGGACAGAGTGCTTTCCACACCCTCATCCAAGTCACTGATGAAGACACTGAACAGCACAGGTCCAAGAACCGAGCTTTGTGGGACTTCACTGCTCACATCTTTCCAAGTTGATACCAACCCATCCACCACCACTCTCTGGGTGCGACCCCTAAGCCAATTTGCCACCCATCTGACCATATAATCATCTATGTCACAGCCGCGCAGTTTATCTGTGAGAATAGGATGAGATATCATATTGAAGATCTTCTTAAAATCCAAGTAGATGACATCTACCTCAATTCCTGCGTCTAAGCATTTTCTGACCTGGTCATAAAAAGAATCAAGGCTAGTCAGGCAGGATCTACCTGCTATGAATCCATGCTGGTTGCCCTCCAGCATTGTTTTTCCCACTGGAGTCCCACAAATATGATCCTTAATAATTTTTTCGAAGGTTTTTCCAAGGATAGAGGTAGGACTAACTGGTCTATATTTACCCAGATTCTCCTTCCTCCCCTTCTTGAAAATAGGGACCACATTAGCCCTTTTCCAGTCCTCTGGGACCTGACCTGAGAGCCAAGAGTGCTCAAACAGCCATGCCAGTGGCTCTGCTATGACACTGGCCAATTCCTTCAGTACCATTCAATTAATCGAGTCTGCTCTGACTATAGGTGGATTAATGCCTGGGCCAGGTGGACAGTTGCCCAGGACCCTTCAGGAAATGGGGGCCCCTGGGAGGGAGACACAGGCAGCCCGAGTAGGACTAAGAGCAAATGTCCAGGTTTTCTGCTCTCCTGGGCTGGCTGCTTCAGGCTGGGAGTAGCAGGCAAGGTGATTGGCTGTTGGGGGTCACGCATGCCCTGCTCAGGCTCTGGCAAGCTGGGTAGAGAGAGAGAGAACATGGGAGTTGTTTGGACAGCAGGGCTGGGGCGGGCAGGGGTCTGCACGTTGGGAGTGAAGGGCACCAGCAGGGCTGGGGGGTAGAGGCTGTGGGTCCAGAGTGTGGGACATGGGCAGCGCTGGGGGGCAGAGGCTGCAGGTCAGGAGTGAGGGGCACTGCTGGACTGGGAGGAGGGTAAGGGGTTGCAGATCAGGAGTGAGGGGCATGGGGAACAGGATGGATGACTCTGGGTTGGGTGTGCAGGGCACTGGCAGTGCCAGGGGGCTGCTGGTTGGAAGTGAGGGGCACCAGCAAGGGGTGGGGGTAGATTGCTGTTTGGGAGTGAGGGGTGCTGGCAAGGCTGGGGTCAGTGGGTCTGGAGTGAGAGGCAGCAGCAGGGCTGGGGGGGTGGCTTGTCAGTGAGGGGCAGCAGAATGGGCAGGGGCAGGGCACCAGCACGTCACTGTTCCACCCCCCATCATATTCTCCCTACCCTGCCCCTGCCCTGTCCCATCCCCTCCTCCAGGCGTCCTTATTTTTGGACCTGGAAATATGGTAATATGGTAACCCTAGGTATGCATATATGCAGGTTGGCTGCAGGCATTCAGCCTGCAGAGAGCAGGAAGCAGAGTTGTGCAGCCCACTTACTGCATGGGAGTAAGTTTGTAGAAGGGAAAAGGGGCCTTGCGGGGTGGGGGCAAATTCAAGCCCCCGTGGTGAGGGAAGGGGCTGGGGGTAGGGCAGCAGGGGCGGGGTCAGAGGTGCAGGCAGGCAACTTGTTCAGGGGAGGGGGGCTGTGTGCACCCTGGACAAGGGGAGACATAGGGGGGTCATGTGCCCCCCAGATTTGTGCAGGGGGCAGGCAGGCTGCATGCCATTTGCTTGAGTGTGTCTGCCTGGTGCCTAAAAGTGTGAGAGAATGTAGTGAAAATATAAATAGGGAGAATAGGAAAACAGAGGTAATGCAGGGAAGGGAGGCAAAAGAAGGTTGGGGGGAAAAAGGCCAAGGGGAAACACTGCAGTCATACTAATACAAGGTAAAAATGTGGCTCTCAATGAAAAGGGAATCAGGAAAACAAAGGCAACAGAGTGGGGGAGGGGAGGGGAGAAAATGTGGGGAAAAGGAAGAACGTAAGCGGTCAGGTCAGGGAGGTACCCGGTGAATCAGATGTCAGGCAGGTTGTAATGTGTCATAAATCCAATGTCTATATTGAGTCCATGATTTTTTGTATCCAGTAGATTTTTAGCCTCTCTCATTCCTGTTTTCCTGATCTCCAACTATTCCCTTTTTCTACCTTGTATCCTATCACTGTAATATCTCCCTTTCAACTTCCCCACCCCACTGTTTTCTCCGCCCCCCTTCCCCCACGCTTACCTTTTGTCTCTTTCTAATCTCTACATATTTACATCCTGCCGCACTTTTAGCTTCTCTCATTCCTTGGAGTCTCAGACCAGCAGAGCCTCTCTGTGCCTGAAGAAGGGTGACTGCTCCCAAGAGCTGGCTAAGAACTTTTTTTTTCCAACTACTCGGTTGGTCTAATAAAAGATATCGCATCTATTCAAAGAACCTTGCCTGCCTATGTCCTTAGACCAAAATGGCTACAACCAAAAACCCAGCATTTAAGGGTCAGGCCACCTAGTCTGGGTCCTGTTCTTCTTTCTGGGGCTGCTGAAGCCTGAATACTGATTTGGGAGTCAGAAAAGCCTGCTTTCCAATGGGGGGAGAGGGGAGGGAGTTATTCCCCACTCTGCCCTGATGAAGCAAACTGAAGCTATGTGAAGGCAAAGCTTCAGCTACAGGGAGAGAAAGTCTGTCTCAGCGCTTGAGACCTCTGTTCTCTCCCTCTCCTTTCCCCTTCTGTTTTGTGGGCTTTGAGTGGGATGATGCTGTGCCAGGGAGCATCAATCCCTGCAGCAAACTGCACAAGGTTGGAGCCTGACAGTTTTGCTGGTGTGCTCTGGGCCAGGGCTGAGAGCCTGGCATATTTCAGTTCCTGTTGCAACTTCTTTTGGGTTCAGCATAGCACTGAACCCCAGCTATGTGTCTTGCTGGCTGTTTTGGCCACACAGGCCTTGAGTGGGATGATGCCATGAGTGTATCTTCCCCTAGTGCAGGTTGCCCAGGAACGGGTCCTGGCAGTTACTGGCTATGCAGGCCTCGAGTGGGATGATGCCATGAGTGTGTCATTGTCTAATGGAGACTGACCAGGAGACAGAGTCCTGACAGTTGCTGTATTGGGGATGGTAGTGTCTCAGTGGGGTAGGATAGCTGAGACTGCATGTCCAGGCTGCAGCCATAAGTCCGAGTCCTTTTTGCTGTTTTACAGCTGTTGCATTTCAGCCCACCGGTGTGGGGCTGAACCCCAGCCATATGTTAGCTGGCAGATTTGGGACAGGGTGAAGCCTTCTTGTTGTTTATCCAGACCTCAGTGCTGTATAGGCCTGGTGTTTTTTTTGCCACCCAGTCCAGGCCCAGTGAAATAGGCCTAGGCCTTCTTTTGTCCTTTTTTTTATGCCCCAACCAAGTGCTGTGGTTGGGCACTAGTTATAGTTCAAGCCCAAGCCAAGATCAGCCTGGCCCCTCTCTTGTTGTTTTATAGCTGTTAGGTCTCAGCCTAGCAGTGTGGCTAAGACTAAATGTTCAGGCCGCAGCCAAGTAGGTCTGGCACTTTTTTGTTGTATATTCAGGAACAGGTGTAGGACAGGCCTGAGTCCCCCTTTTATTGTTATACAGTGGTTGTGTCTCAGCATAGCTGTATCGCTGAGTCCCTCTGAACGTTTGTTTGCTGTATGTCTGGGCCAGGCACGTTTGGGGCATGGCATATGTTGCTTTCATGGCTCTGTGTCCTGACCAATGAATGCGCTGTGGTTGGCGTTGGTTGCAGTTCAGGCTCTTTTGCTGTTTGGCCAGCTTTTCTCTGAGTTGTCTTGCAGTTTTCTGCCCCAGCAGAGCTGGGATTATGACTAAAAACTTTGGGATGTGACATTTTCATCAATGATTCATAGATTCATAGATGTTAGGGTTGGAAGGGACCTCAATAGATCATCGAGTCCGAC
>NW_005842726.1:38645-65317 GCF_000455745.1 Alligator sinensis | reverse complement strand
CCACCAAGCAGGTCATTTCCTAGGCAGTAGGTATGCTGGACATTTTTCCTCCCTAGGTGCAGCACTTTGCATTTCTCCTTGTTGAATTGCATTCTGTTGTTTTCTGCCCATATGTCCAACCTGTCCAGGTCTGCTTGTAGTTGTTCCCTGCCCTCCGGCGTGTCCACTTCTCCTCACAGTTTTGTGTCATCCGCAAACTTGGACAGAGTACACTTCACTCCCTCGTCCAAGTCACTGATGAAGACATTGAAGAGTATCAGTCCAAGGACCGAGCCCTGTGGGACCCCACTGCCCACACTCTTCCAGGTGGATACCGACCCATCCACTACGACTGTCTGGGTACGACCCTCTAGCCAATTCGCCACCCACCGGACTGTGTAGTCATCCAAGTCACAGCCTCTTAACGTGTTCACCAGTATGGGGTGGGATACCGTATCAAAGGCCTTCCTGAAGTCTAAGTAAATGACGTCAACCCCTACTCCTGCGTCCAGGTGTTTTGTAACTTGGTCATAAAAAGAGACTAGATTAGTCAGGCATGATCTACCTGCTACGAACCCGTGCTGATTTCCCCTCAGCATAATTTTTCCTGCCGGGCTCTTGCAAATGTGAGCCTTGATAATTTTTTCAAGGCTCACATTTGATATGATGTCAACATTGGTGTCAGAAGTGGACTGGCCAAGTTTGCCAATGACACCAAACTCTGGGGTAAAGCATCCACACCCGAGGACAGGAAGGTGATCCAGGTGGATCTTGACAGGCTCATGAAATGGGCAGATGAGAACCTGATGGTGTTCAACATCGAAAAATGCAAGGTTCTCCACCTTGGGAAGAAAAACCTGCAGCATGCTTACAGGCTCGGGAGAGCTACGCTGGTTAGCACTACATATGAAAGGGACTTGGGGGTCATGATTGACCACAAGATGAACATGCGCCTTCAGTGTGATGATGCGGCTAGTAAAGTGAGCATCCATAGATGCTTCTCAAGCAAATCCCAGGACGTCATTCTCCCATTGTACTCGGCCTTGGTGAGGCCGCAGCTGTAGTACTGAGTCCAGTTTTGGGCTCCACAATTCAAAAAGGATGTGGAGAAGCTTGAGAGGGTGCAGAGGAGAGCCACGCGCACAATCAGAGGTCAGGGAAACAGACCTTAGGCTAAGAGCTATGGAGCTCTTCAGCCTGGAAAAGTGCAGGCTCAGGGGTGATCTGGTGGCCACCTATAAGTTTATCAGGGGTGCTCATCAGGATCTGGGGGAATGTCTGTTCACCAGAGCGCCCCAAGGGATGACAAGATTGAATGGTCACAAACTCTGCCGTGACCAATTCAGGCTGGACATAAGAAAAAACTTCTTCACTGTCCGAGCCCCCAAGGTTTGGAATAGACTGCTGCCGGAGGTGGTTCAAGCACCTACTTTGAACGCCTTCAAGACACATTTGGATGCTTATCTTGCTGGGATCCTGTGATCCCTGCTGACTTCCTACCCCTGGGGCAGGAGGCTGGACTCGATGATTCTCCGGGGTCCCTTCCAGCCCAAATGTCTATGAAATCTATGCTGATGCAAACTGCAGTTCATCCCTCAAATCTACCATACAGAAGTGAGGATTAGTCCTACAGTTTTGCATGGAGCAATGAGGGGCCCTTTGCAATGCAGAAGGACCTACACACTCTGGCAGCTCTCTGAGGCACAGTAGACCCATGGAGCAGCTCATTGAACTCTCCAGTGTGGGTCCCTGGAACTACGCCTTGGGGAGTCCCAAGTCCCAAACTGCCTGGATATGGGTAAAACCCCGCCTTCTCCCCGAAGAGGGTGCCACCTATAGACTTCATTTTGTAGTTCTTAATGTTTTAAAAATATAGTGATTACTGCTGCTTTTCTTTATGCGTTGTAATAAATTGGTTTTTATGTTTACACTGCTTGCAAGAAAAGGGTTGTTGGCTTTATTGGACACCCTAGTAATCCATTTAGTGTTTCCCAGATACACTGGGTGGGGGCTCAAGCCATAGTAAAATATATCTAGTATCCCCAAAATTGAACTTGGCCCTTGTTGCTGCTGACAGGTGCTCAGCAAATGGGCTACACAAATGCAGTCAGCCTGGTAAATCCACCAGTATAAGCTATCTTTTATTAGACCAACTAAAATAGTTGAAAAAATTATTTTGGAAGAGAACAAAACACCTGCAGATGCTCCCTTTGTCTGAACAAGGGTGTTTATTTCTGAAAGCTTGCAAAAAAACCAGAATTTTCCCAACGATTTTAGTTAATGGGTGAGAAACAGATAGGGGTGGAGGGAGGTGAATGTTGACCTGTCGCTGGAGTTTTTGGGTAGAGGTGCTATCTTTTATTAAACCAACTAAATAGTTGCAAAAAAAGTTATTTGCAAGCTTTTGGACACACACAATCTTTCTCAGGGAAAAAAATTGTCAAACAAGTGTCTACATCAGGGATGGGGAACCTTTGGGCTGCCAGCCAGATGCAGTCACCCAGGGGACTCCATTTCCCAGCCACCCATGCCAGCATGGCTCGGGCCGGTCTCCATGGACACCCCAGCCTCAGCCATGCCTGCAGCATGAGCAGCAGAGCAGCGCAGGGGGCTGCTGCGGAGCTACTGGGATCTTGTGGTGGGGGCAGCTTGCTCTGGAGCCAGGGCAGAATCATGATCTGTAGCTTGCACACTCTGGGCAGGGGCACACATGCTGGGGATTGTGGTTCTGCCCCAGCTCCAGGCAGGCTGTCACTGTTGTAACCACTAGCACTCCTTGGATTCCAGAAACAGTGAAAACAGAGGTTTACCAAATCAATAATTTTCATTGCTAGATAACTTACCATTGTAATGAAAAACCTTGGCAAAGTAAGGAATCTGCTACGGTTGTAAAGAATCTTTGGAACTTACTGTTTTCATAATAGGTATTATGATGGTGGCACAATAAACCAAATGTAATAATAATTTGTATTGTTGTTTAAAGCCCCAAAAAAGATTTTTGTTTTTCAAATTAAAATTCTTATTAATGAGCCCAGTTGTCCAGAAATATGAATTGTCTGGTATATGTTGTCCTGTACTGATCAACTGAGTAACAGTACTGCAGCTGGTGAAAGTATGCATGGACTACTGTCAATGAAATGTGCAGCTCTGAGTCCCTTCCTGTGTAAGCCTTAGAGCTGAAAGTTTTTATACAGAGAAAGCAATTCTTCGGCAATGGCTTTTTTGGCTGCTGCCACACCAAATGACATGCTAACATTTTTAGAGAACTATCTACAATGGCTCCAAGGTGTCTTTTGCAGAAGACAGGGGAAGTTGCTAAGTCTGGCACACTGTGTTTACATAAATGATAACTCTTATCACAGCACAATTCAGTATAGCATTCTTTTGTATTGTTAGGACTTCGTGTTCTGGCTTTGGAAGTTTGATTATAAGATACATGCACATAGTTTTATGAAAAGGGGAAGTGGGAGAAATTGTGAAAAATAGATTGGAGAAAATGAGTCACCCAGCACTAACAAGTAATGGACTGTGCTGAAATATTGATTTCAAATTCAAGAAGAAAAGATGTAGGGCTACATCTAAGAGAATAGAATTATGTAAGTATATGATAATGGCATTCTCCTCAAGTAAGATATCTATGGATCCTTATGGGTTTGCAAGTGAGGAAGAAACACCTGGAAAATGAGTGAGGGATTTACATTTTTACATGACTAAAACTTGGGAAGAGATGAGGTTGTGGCTTAAGCCACACATTTTACTCAGAAGAAAACTGCATGGGTGCGTGCACACATGCAAGCACGTGCGCTTACAGCAGCTCAAATAGAAGTGGTGAAAATCTGAGCCAGGGCTTGTTGCCTCAGCGCATGTGCGCAGACATGCACTTTGGTGTGGAGCAAATTGTGCCACTTGGGGCAAAATAACCCTGCCTGGCTCCTCCTGGATCTGCAGCCAGGGGGAACTAGAGCCTGGGGCCAGCACCTATGTTGTCCCCAGCAGTATCGAAAGCTTCCCTGTCCTGGCCCCGTCCATCCAAAAAGCTTCCCTGGCAAGCAGCTCAGGGCTACTAGCTCTCAGGAGCTTCTGGGGCCCAGGCAATTGGTACCTGGGGACACTACCCCTTGTGCCAGCTGGACTGCTGCAGCAGCATCCCAAATCCATTTTTAAAAATACCCCCAAATCCATGGTCTTCCACAGTTAAAACAAAAGACCACTCTACACACACACACACACACACACACACACACACACACACACACACACCCCCTAGAGAGAGAGAAAGAGAGCGATCAGTTGGGCAATGCTTTACTGGTATATTTACAATGTTAAAGCAAATTGGAAGCCTACCAGTGTCTCTATCATCATGATAAAATAAATTGTAAATACCTATATGTGTTGATGTGTGCTTTTGGTTTTCCTCCCACATGATGGGTGTGTGATGGGGGGGGATGTGGTGTTTGCAGGAAGGGGGTGGGAAAGTGTGGGGGAAGGTGGGTGGGTGTGTGGGTATGTGTAGAGGGATGTGGGTTGGTGAGTGGGTAGGTGTGGGGCAATTGCTGTGGGGACTGTGGGTGTGGGGGACCTTGTGGGGGAGCTCTGCACAGGGAGCAGCTCTGCCTCAGCTCCATCCCCCGCCACAGCCCATGGAATGCCCCCCACCCCCGCTCAGGGCCCCAGCTCCCCCCTGGAGGGCCACCCCCCTGCCCAGGGCCCATAACTGACCTTTTGCAGCAGCAGTGGGGGGACCGTGTGCCGAGCCCAGCCGGGTCCTGCCGGCCCTGGGGCCCCTCTGCCGCCTGGCCGGGCCAGTCCCATGTTATTGTATTTGACATGGTATTGTTTGAATATTATTAGTGCACAGATTCCTCTGTCTATCCAACATATAAATACATTCTTGTAATGATTCTAAAGTCAGTTTCCTGGAGAATTCTGTGATCTTTATACAAGCCTTACAATTTGCCTGTGGGTCATTACATTTTTATGTCTTTGGTGGGCAGCAGTTAACACTGGCAACAGAGCAATTGACATTATTTGTAAGAAGCTGCTTTGGATGTTTGTTAACTTCCTCCTGCATCTAACTTCACTTTGCAGCAAGACTTCAGCAAAAGAGTTGCTCCATTTACAGACATTTTACATTAATGCATTCATTCTACATCCTACAGGCAGATAGAGGCAGAGCCATCGCAATTATGGACGAGATTGACTATTAGAAGAAAGCCCCCTGGAGCAATTGAATAGCATGCTACACATTAAATCAAATGTGCAGCTATTAACATCAGTTGTAAACAATTTACACTGTGGTGTTGCTGCCATCTTGCCAAATTCCCTTAAGACTTAAATGTGAATTTCAGCTTACCTTGTTAACTCATTTAAAAACGGGAAGTGTTCTTAAAAACTACAGACATAAATCAAATCATGAATGTGTAGACCACTTCCATTTTAAAGAAGGATGCTATGCAAGCAGCAACTTTCTATGAGAAATGCTGAAAACTGAAAATGATCTATCCAAATACTTTTAGTGAAAAGTTTAAAAATGGCTAACAAATGCTGAGGTCCTCAACCAGATTTTACTTAGTCATTGCTACCTAGATTTGTCTTTGCATACACAGCAGTCTTATGACTTCATCTGTACCCAGAGCAAGGAATGAGTACAACATAATAAGGGTCTCAGGATGTGACACAAACCTGTACCCGATAATTGTTTGTGAATAATTGCTGCAAAAATAAACTGTATACTGCATGTGAATTAATCTTTATGTTATTGCTAATTCTGAATTATTTATTAACTAACAGGCTTGGGAAAAATATTTGCTTGCTTGCATGCATTCTCTATTTTTCCCCTTCTGGTTGTTCCTACTCTGATCATAGTTATAACTGCCAAAGTGCGTCTACATATGCATTTGATCCAGGATCAGTTTACTCATGAGTAAACACTCCTGGGCAAGTATCTACACATGCAGGGAAGTGAGAGCAGAGTTGCTGCTAATGGAAGCAAACTGCTCCTGCTTCCTGGGGCCCTGCAATGGGCCCCTGCTGCCACCAAGGGAAGCTCTAGGCTCCCCCCGAGTGCTAGCCCAGTGGCTAGCAGAGAACACTAAGCCAGGAGACAGCTGTCTTCTGGCTGTGATGAGGGCTGGGACATTACACCCTGACCCCAGGGGTTGCCTGCTGCTGGAGGAAGGACAATGTCCCCTTGCCCTGGCAGCAGAGAGCTCCTGGTCCCAGCTCCCTGATCAGGGGCTGGGGACTTGGAAAGAGCTTCAGGGGAGGGGCAGTTTCCAGCCACTGCCCCATCTGCCAGTGGGGCAGCTACCAGCTAGCTTGCTGTTAGCAGCCCCACCAGCTGATTGAGGCAGGGGGCTGGGACCTACCTCACCCCTGAAGCCCTTTTCAAGTCCTATGCCATGATCATCTGACTGGGACATGGGGCTGGAACCTGTCCCCTGACCAGGACAGTTCCCAACCCCCACTCCACAATTGCAGGATGGAGGCTTGGGACCTTGTTCCTTGTTCAGCTCCATGAGTGTGGAGCTGGGTGGGGAATAGGCTTCCCAGGATCTCCCAGCACCAGTCCCACAGTTGCAGAGCTGGTGCTAGGAGATAAGGGTCTCCCAGCCCCCCGGTCCCTGATCGCAATGGCAAAGCGGGGACTGGGAGATCAGGTTCTCCCAGCCCCCACTCCCAATCACAAACTTGGAGCGGGGGACTTGGAGCTCCCTGCTGCTGGGGCAGGTGGACATAGTCCCTGCCTGGGCTGTGGTGGCAGAGCCCACCCCAGGCAGCTCCTGGTGGCAGGGAGCAATCTCCCATCCCCTGGTGGCTGGCTGACTGGGAACAGATTTGATTCTAGTCAGGTGTCTACACAAGCGCTACCGTGCCATTACTAATCGAAAATAAATTTACTATTTGCATTTGCAGGTTGTAAATTTGCTCGTGATTAGCGAGTTTTATTGCACAGTAAGCATGTGCACATGCTTACTGTGCAGTAAAGCCTCTCGTGTAGACGTGCCCCAGTGTAGAGAGCAAAAAAATAGTACACAGTTCTCATCTGAAGCATGAAAAAGCAGAACAGTTCATACAGCAAATGGAGCTATATCAGCAACTTCCTGACTTATTCTGCTGGTCTTCTATAGTTTTTCAAGAAGTATTAGGTCACAGCTAGCATACACTTGTTCAAAAAATAACCCAAATGGAGAGAGTTAAAATAGGAATTAAAGTTTCAGTCCTGCATGCCATTTACTTGGCTATACCTGTCTGCACCTGGTGCATCAGGAGTATACACTACATTCTCTGAATATAATAGTTGGAGGCACAGGAACTCCTCAACAGGGTGAAGAGTCAGTGGGAAGCTATTTTTTATGCATCTTCCAACTCATAGAGATAATGTGGACCTGTGGCCAGAAACCAACAAATCATTTCTCTCTCTCTGCATTCTTTTTATTTGTTGCAGAGATAGTATCAATATTTTTACAGAAATTAAAATAAATGAAAATAATATGTAAAAATATTCTCCATATTAATAAACTGCTTCTGAACACTGTAAGGATCAACTGTATCAAATAGCTTATATGATTCAGGGAAGACTGCATTATTTGTTGGTATATTTACTTGATGCATAAAGCATCTCTTGTTCTAGCTTCCTGAACATTACATGCCATCATCCAAAAGTTAGCTGGAGATAGGTTGTTAAGGTCACTAACAAGAGTGCTGTGTCACAACAGGATGCAAACAAAACATAATAATTTAAGTAAATACAGCAGTAGTACTCAGCAACACACAAATTATTATTGTATATGAGAATTCATAATATAGTAGCTCAGAAAAATGAGGGAAGCACTTAATGTCCATCAACTTCAACGAGAGTTAAGATGGCACTTATGTTAAGAACAATTTTAATATTAAGATTAGATTGAGCTTATAGTAAGGTGAAACACATTTCTCCTTAAGGAGTAACAGGGAGCATGGGGCTCTTGTAATTTTAAGGGACAGGCTACAGAAGAAGGAGCCCTGAGTGGTTGAACAGGGGTTAGCTGCAAGAGGGAAGGCAGCAAGGGAACAGCTGCAGCCTAGGCAGTAAGATGCCCATTAAGGTGAGGGGACACACCTGCAGCCAGTCAAGAGCACACCTGACCAGAAGCGGGGGCGTCCAGGGGATATAAACCTGGGTTCCAGATGCACAGGGGCAGTGCAGCCCTGATCTCTGCTAAGAGAGGAGCTCCTGCCAAATCAGGCTGGTGGGGAGTAGGAGCTGCAGGCCAGTGCAAGGAGAGCCAGAGAGTGGGAAGGTGGCCTGGTAGTGGTATAATGACCTAGGGGTGGGGGAGTGGGCTTTGAGTTTAAAGCGGTTGCTTGAATTTTTGCTCTAGTTTATACTGAGGACTGGATGTGGCTGTAAGGGGTTGAAACAGGGCCACAGGAGTGCCTAAGGAGCATGCCACAGATTGAACCCCACCAGGGACAAGGGTGCAAGACACAGGCTGGCTGTGACCGAGAGGGCAAGAGCCTGAGCCCAGAGGGGCCAACAGAGGTGGCCTGAGGCCAAGAGGACCAGGGCCTGAGCCCAGATAGGGTTATCAA
Organism: Alligator sinensis; assembly: GCF_000455745.1. Classification (NCBI taxonomy): domain Eukaryota; kingdom Metazoa; phylum Chordata; order Crocodylia; family Alligatoridae; genus Alligator; species Alligator sinensis. Next base: position 56,764 of record NW_005842726.1, on the reverse strand, counting down.
GGCAGCCAGGGGTTGACAAGAGACTGATACTGGAAAGGACAGGCCAGAGACAGTTGGCCCAGGCCACCTGTCAACAGCCAGAGTAACCTGTAGGCCAAGGCTAAGAAGGCAGAAGCCTATGCAGGAAAGCAAACAGTGACTGAGTGACATCTGCAAGGAATGGATGTGGCTGCGGGGCCACGGCAGTCCACAATTAAGAGCCCTAAGACTTAAATAAGGGCCAGTTGGGCCATAGGTGGTGACTGCTGCCTCACAGTGCCAGCTGGGCACCGGTAGGTCTGCTGGGGTATGAGGGAGACTTGTGGAGAACTACATGATTTTTGGCTAAGAGGCAGAGAGCCAGCAGTCATAAGAGAGAAGTCAGGTTAGGCAAAGCACTGGTGAGGGGCTCTGGGACTCAAGGGCAGTCTCCCAATTAATGTCAAGGAACATCAAGGCATGGCAGGTAAGATAAACAAAGGGGGGGTAATATAGAGGACTGGGGGTGCAGGCTGGATTAGGGATGCCATGGTCACCTCAAGGCCAATCCTGCTATGGAGTGCCTTCCTGAATCAGGAATCCTGAAGAAAGCCACAATGTGGCAGGTGGCAAAAAGGAGAAGACAAGATTGGTAATAATAGGAACACAGCACCACACACTAGTTGAAGGCTTTTTAGTTATTTTTAAAAATTAAACAGATAAGTGAAAAAGAATGATTAAGGAACTAATCACAAGCTATCTTCTAAACAGAATTAAATAATGTATATGTACAGGTCTAAATGGAGATATTTATTATTTTGAAAAAATACATGATCAGAATGGAAGGAGATGCATCAAGTTATTACAATGATATGTGTCACAGGGAAGGTGCCAGGGAGGAACCCCGGGGGCAGGAGCCCTTGGAGGGAAACGAAAGTAAAAGAAAAGAAAAAGGCAAATACTTACCTGCAGCGGGACCCGTGGTGAAGCTGGAGCCTGAGGAGGGACCCGCGCGGCTCGTTAGCCGTGCCTTTATACAGTTGCGGCTGTACAATCGCTGGCCAGCAGAAATAAAACGGGCTGCTGGCAAGGAGAGATGAGGCAGACCAACACCAGCAGGAGCACCAGCAGGAGAGGGCTTCCCGAAGCTCCTGCAGGGGTAAAAGGAGCTGGAGGCTGCTTATCCCAGTGGGGGAGGACGCTGCAGAGCACACTGCGGGACAGATGCTGCTGGCTGCAGCGAAAGTAGCTGGGAGCCGGAGGCGGCTCCCCAAGACCAGGAACCCAGATGAAAAGGCAGAGGGGAGCAGGAAGATCCCAACACCGGTGGCCACAGCAGAGGAGCTGGAGAGGCCGGCATATTTCAAGATGTCAGACCAGATGGGACCATTGAGGGCACCAGGAGAGCCAAAGAGGCGCACCAGGTGGGAGACGGAAGGCAAGAGCAGCATGAAGGGTTGTGAGACACGGCCCTCAGGGGCATAGAGCTGACCCAACGGGCGACGTGGGGACAAGCGTCCGCTGGAGGACCATAGTGGGTCCAGCGAAACCAAAGGCTGGGTGATGAGGGAGAAGAAGTGTGGAGTAGCCCACAGGCTACCACAGACGCATATAGGGCCGAACATAGGCCACTAGTATCTGAGCTTGGGCATTGGTCACTAGGCCAGGGGAAAAGGGGCAGCTGGACCCCTCAGAGTGTATCAGCGATTTTTTTTTTTTGTATTTTATGTTTCCCACTGGAGGAGGGGTTGAGGGGCAGGGCTCATGGAGCCTGATTGTTGTTTGAGCCTTGAGGTGGTTGGTAGCTTCAGGAAAAAGAAGATGGCCTCGGGGTGCGGGTAGGATATTGCGGGCTGTTTACACGTAGGCAGAGAGGACCATCCCGGCGAACGTACTCAGGGACTCAACAGTCGGGAATCTGGCCAGGAGGACATCTGTGACCTGTCAAGGCTGGGTGTAAGGGCGAGGTAGAGGAGAGGTGGAGCCTTACAGAAGACCACCAGACAGACGTCCTGCTGTCAAGAGACTCCCAGTGGTCGGACCCTCCACTGAAGTAAGATTCAAAGTCGTGGCAGATGAGATTGGGGAAGACTACACCGGAGGTAAATATCTACTCGACGGAACACCTGGGACGACGGACAGGCAAACACCACCGAACATCCGGGCCAGAGCAGCACGTGACCGGGTGCTCGAGGCCAGACGGGCACAGTATGTTATTACAATTATATAGTATTACCAGGGTTTCATGGTTTACCAAACTTGTATCTTTTATGTAAGTTAACTCCCACTTTTCCTCTGCCAGTGATAGTGGCCCCTCTCGCTGATTCTCTATTTCTCTGACAAGCACCATAATGTTTCCTTTCATGCTGCCCTTTGCATTTTTTCCTTCAAAATAGAAATAGAAACTACCTTTGACAGACTGAAAATTCTCCAAACTACTTCAGAGCTTCTCTGGCAGGCAATCAAGTGCTTATCCAGGGCTACAAATGCTCTGGCGCAACTTTATAAATTAATCCTGAAAACCATAAATGAACGCAAATTGAAAAAAGTTGCACTAGCTACAGTATTTATAATTGAAAGTGCATAGATTCATCTCTGCTGTCATAGTTCGGGCTACCAGTTAGTACAGGCACATTACACTTTTACCAGTAAAAGTGATTGGAAATTGGTCTATACCTGTAACAGAACAGAAGTTCAGCACAAAACCAGTCTATATCTGTGGCAGAACAGAAGTGTGGTGCACACAGACTGCTTTAAAATGGCAGAACCCAGTCTAAGATTTGTCCTCTCCCCTCCCCTCCACCAAAGGGCAAATGTTCTGTTTACTACTGATCTGAATTATGCTGCTTACAGAAAACCATGTAACTTAGATTACAGCCATACCTTGTCATGCATCCAAAGGTGCATCTCAAGCCGGTCCAGAGAAGTGATACTCCCCCTCTATGCGACATTGGTCAGGCTGCAATTGGAGTACTGTGTCCAGTACTGGGCACCGCACTTTAAAAAGGATGTGGCCAGCCTGGAGAGGGTTCAGAGGAGGGCCACCCATTTGGTGAGAGGGCAGCAGGACAGGCCCTACGAGGAGAGACTGAGGGACCTGAACCTGTTCAGCCTCAGCAAGAGGAGGCTGAGGGGGGACCTGGTGGCTGCCTACAAACTCATCAGGGGAGATCATCAGCAAATAGGAAGAGCCCTGGGGGGAGGTGGAACAATGGTAATAAGCTGATGGAGAATAGGTTTAGGTTGGAGATCAGGAGGCAATATTTTACAGTTAGGGTGGCCAGAATCTGGAACCAACTTCCCAGGGAAGTGGTCTTCGCCCCTACCTTGGGCAAATTGAAGAGGAGGTTGGATGATCACCTGTCTGGGGTCTTGTGAACCTAGCATTCATTCCTGCCTGTGGCAGGGGGTCAGGCTAGATGATCTGATCAGGTCCCTCCTGACCCTAGCTACTATGAAACTACTATAGATCACTTCTGCCTCAAGCTTTTTGAATGTCTGAACCTAGCCACAGTGACTATGCAGCAATTACAGCTATAGCCCTGGACAGAAGGTGATTACCTGAAGCAACTACAATGTGCCTTAAAGAGTCAGCAAGATGCTAGTTCAGGGGTGACATGTTGATTTTTTCTGAGACTGAAACTCTTTGTTTAAATGCAGAAGCTACTTTTCTTTTTATCTTCAGCAAAAAGTACTAGAAAAAAGGCTTTCAAAGATTAACCCTGGATCCTTAACAGCAAGGAGAAGGCTAGTCCTAGAAATAGGACTAGTTTGACTTTCCAGTCAAATCCTCACCATGTGCATCTCTAAAGATCAAATGAACTTTGGTGGTACTTTTTTTTTAAGTCACTGTACGTAGTCAGTTAACTTCTAGCATGTGAGTATTGAAGATATTACAGCACAGCTATTTCCTACAGGCGCTTGTACATTGATCTTTTATGCATTTTCGACCCCATGGAAGGCTTAGAACCACCAAACCACTTGAAAACATGCTCTTTGGGACATCTTGAAATACCAGAAGAAAGAGCATTATTTGATAGAATCAGAGAACACCATAATAACACACTGAAATGGACAAAGAGCAACAATAATTTCATGTGCATATCACTTAGCTTCCATCTGAGTGATCAATATAAAAAAGAAAGTATATGGGGGAGGGGGCGGGGGGCGGGGAATAAAACTAGGAAAGATATTGGCAGATAGACAGCTCAGAGTGGTTTCCGAATCAGGATGTTTTCTCACCAGCATCCAGGAAGATAAATCTGTCTGCATGGAGTTGAAGTTCTAAATTTTGGATGTCCGGTCTCTTCCACAACCACCTTACCCTTGATGCTCTTGATAAGTTCGTATGTTCAGAAGGAATACCCAGCAAATTTTTATGCAAAGGAAAAATAGACACAGCCTTTTTTCCTCTTAGATTGCTAATTTTTTGAGGACAGTTGTTATTAGAGAAGACTCTTACTACTGTGACAAAGCTCAAAAATAAGAGTAGATTTTTGTTTTTAATTCAAATGAATAAATAGTATTCCTACTCAACATGTGTCTAATTCCTGAGGTTAATGACTAGTGGTGGTGATAATTTCACCTGCCTATAATTGTAAGAAGCTGCTATTTCATAAATATTGAATTGTACTGTTAGCTACATATGGCAGGTGCCTTTATTACCCTCCAATAATATTTTCACATCAGAATAATGATGTGTCCCTTTGGTGCCCCCAAATGGCTGAAGGCTGAGAACCCCACCAGTGCTAGTACAACCTGTTAGCAATACAAAGTTGGTAGCTGAGCTGGTATTTAATACCAGCATTAAATAGTATTAGTCTGAGCATTGTGTACATGCCTTATTTTTCTTTACCCAAGGCAGTACAGTCAGCAAATCACTTCAGTTAGGGCTTTAACGAGACTTGCTCCTAGATTTAACCTTTCTGCTGTTTTCACCCTAGATTTAACCCTTCCTGGATATGTCCTTACAATTGTAAAAAGAAAAAACTTTTGATGCAATAGTAAAATAACCCCCTTGCCTTGGTAATGTCCATGAATATCTTCTGCAGCTTTTGAACTGGTCTGGAAAAAACCTGATATATGGTTCTGTCTACAAAAGGAAATGACTGAAGAACCAAACCATAGCTAAGGAATATATATTTTAATTAACTTTAAGAAACACCCTCTATTTTTCCAGCACAGATGTCTTGCAGCAAAAATATTGCAGTTTTTCAGTTTAACCAGGCCATTTCTGCAGACTGCAGAGCTGAGTGACTCATGTAAATGGACAGGAAGACATCTGTTTAACTAGCATACTGCAGCAGAGCTGCACTCCCTCTCATTTTGCTGGAACAATATATATTTTGTAACTCTTTATTTTCCATGCCATATATTAGCCTGTCATTGTTGAGGGTAATTAGATATTATGCATCACATAATTGCACAGCTTGTAAGGAGCTATTTTGTTTAAAATGTTCAAATACATGATCATCATGAGACCTTTGGGGGGAAAAAAACATTTTGAGAAGCTGAAGTATGTGCCTTTCATTTAAGAAATATGTCTTAATTGCAAGAGATACTAAAAAAATAAAAACATCTTTATTTAATTGCTCTTTAAACCTATATAATTTGCTACTAGAGGAAGTTAGCCAGGCTTGCTGCCTTTCATCATATTGACCTTATTATCTTTTCGGCAGTGTTGGCCAAGGCACTAAAAGATAATCACTGCCTTTTTCTCAAAAGAAAACTGACTGTTGTAAAATTAATTAAGCTTTCTCCATAATGTAGGCTTTCTGAGCCAATACTGCCAGGTTCTGAGTCTGTTCCACTAATTTCAATGAGCACTGAATCCCTGTGTGACATACTAGTCACTGGGTGGAATATGCTGCTTCTAGCTATACTTCTTTATCACCAGCATGACTACAGTTTGTTCTGCAGAACACTGCTTGAGGTTATATCAGGCAAGTACTGTGCATGTAGGTATTGTTTCCAGTCAGAGACACATTACACATTTTTTAAATTGAAGTTAAATGAATACCAACTTCTTCTAACAACACAGAACAATCAAATCTGATAGCTTTTCATATGAAATAGAAGAAGATATCTATATAATTGCCTACCAACTCCTCACTGTTCCTGTTAAAAGAAAACGTAAGGAATACTTTTACAACAGAACAGAAATACTTATGATATAACCGCGTATTGTTTCTTGAATGCCATGGGAGTTGACGGTGTTTAATGAACGTGAACAAAAGATGGACCTTGCTCCAAAGAGCATGCAACATGACATGGCTTACCCTGCAAGTCTTACATCGAGTAATCCTAACTCCTCACACAAATCAGCAGAAGGCACCAGAGCTTTTTGTGTGAACAGAGCTATTCACATGGATAGTCTGTACTGGAATCAAAGTACTGTTTTTACCATAAGGCCAAACAGAATGCAGAACATTTTGGTAGTCTGTTCTGCCTATGCTGTGACTTTTGTACTGAGGGAGACAGTTGGAGAAAAGCTTTTGGTAGATTAAATTAGTTTGTATAAAGATGAGTCCAGGACAGATAACAGTTGTTTTTTTGGATGCCAGTGGATATCTTCTGCCTTTTGTAATCTCTACTATGAGATACAATCATGCATTGTCACTTACTGTCTGTGCTGCAGTAGCACCAGCCTGATTGATACACCATACTACAGAAGTATTTTAAAAGACAATTCCTAATCCAAAAAACCTGCAGTCTAATTTGAGAGAAGATGCAAGCATGACAAATAAAAGGCAGGCAGAAGAACAAGAATAAAAAATAAAAGTTGCACAGTTGCACCGTATAGCTGTTGCATACCCAATGGTTACTCATGGCTCCAAATCATTTGAGATTTTTTTTTAAATAGATACATGTTATCCCCTAAGTGATGCCTAACCAAGCTATCACTGGTTGGTTTCTTGAGCACACATGACAAAAAGAGTTAATGAAAGCTCCAATTGTGTGCCTGCAAAGAGCTTCATTGTTTTTATGTTACCTACTCATCTGCTATATCCTGTTTGAGAGTTCTGCAAAGAATTGGGTTCTGCGTCGGTGCAGGGGGAAGTCTATGCAGACCTCTGTCAAATCTGCATGGATTTCAAAAGTTGTAAGAGGCAAGAATTCTTGTGGGTGATATCTTTTATTAGATCAACTGCATGGCTGGGATAGGCATAGACAAGTTGTAGTTGTTTTTAAACTTTAAACAATATTTAAAATTTAAATCATTTTAAATATTTAAATGTATGCTTACCACAGTCAGTAGTCACATGGATACAAACCATTTTTTGTAGGCAAATGAGTCATGCCAAATAAAACTATAAAACCTCTTTCTATCCATCTACTCTATAGAAAATCCTAAATTCAGTGTACTAATAGTCAGGAGAAAGTGCATTTTAAAAACTCTCCAGTTTGGTTAATTTCATAGCATTGCTACCAATGCTGAAGTTTGTGAATTTTTATTATAAAACTCACATACGCCATGTGAGGTGAACTGTAACTCAACCTTTAATATTCATTCAAAAGATAACATTTGAGTCTGAGTAGAGAACAATATGTTCACCGGGGTCTGTTTATTCTTCTTCTTGTAGCACTGTGCTGTGCTAGTGCTTTTATAAACAATTTATGATTTGTTGACAGGAGATGGATCTTGGAATGGAAAGCCTGGAAAGACAGAATATATCATTTCAGTGTAATATATGAAATCCTTTGTCTTTTACTCTACAGATGAGCAAGCCATGCTGTTTGTAACAGTTAAGCATGCTAAAAGGCCCAACCCTAGTCTTCACAGAGGTAAAGCTTCCATCTCATGTTTTGTTCCTGAAATGATTTGTAAGTCATTGTTGGGCACTATTGAAGCAATGGTGCTCTGCATGAGACATGAAGTTAATTGTAAGATTTGAGGCCTTACTTGGTTTGCCTTCCTATACTGATTCTATAGGAGATAATAACTTGTCAGGTATGCATAAGAGATGAATGCATAAAAACAATTTCTGAATTGGTTTTTAAATTTCTATTGTAATTTCAGAAAAACATGGCCTTTTTTCAACCCCCTGACAAACCATGGTGTGTTTCATTTGTATCTTATATATAGAACTGTAAAGGCAATTGCATTATTTTAACCCTTATTAGGATTTTTAAAAAAATCTATTTGATGTTGCAGCATATAAAGCCTCTTAAAATGGAAAAAATACAGTTATACAAAAAATCTCATAATTGATACTTGGATTTTCAATACACACTTTTATGCATTTTGGACCAAACCCTCAAATACTTGCACAGGCAAAACTCCCACTGAAATCAACAAGAATTCTGTCTGTGTGAAGGGTTGAATAAAAACTCAGTAAGGGTTTCAAGGTTATTCCCTCTGAATCTCGAGTCGCACACTCCAGGTATAGACTATATTCTTCCTGTTACCATCAGTGATGATCTTATTGAAAGTCGACTATATCTATGTTTTAGATTGTTATGTGAAAATGCTAATGCATGTAGCTAATTAAATGTGGGCATAATCCCACTGGCATGTGTCTAAATGCTTGCAGGATCAGGGCTTTATCAATATTTATTTTAAAAGGCTTCCCTTGCATTGATTACTGTCCATAAAACTGCTCTGTATCATGTACAATAATATACATACAATTTAAAAACGTTAAGCATTTATGGCACAAAACAGTTAAAATATGCGGTTATTATTAACAGTTTCATTTTACTATACAATCTGCAAATAAGTAACAAGGTCACCTACTACCTACAGCAGAGCACTGGGATCCAGAATGCTTTGGAACTGTCACACATGTCCAGCATTTGGCTAACTCAGATCCCAATGAAATGGTAAAACTTCTATCCACTTCAGTGAGAGCAGAGTTAGGCCAGTGATGAAATATCTCTGAACATCTCACTTTGATTTTTTTCTAGGCCTTTCAGTGGCTTGCTGGGGCCCAAGAAAAGTCACTTTTATTGCAGCCGACTGGACCTATCTGCAAAAGGAGTGTTTGATACAGACGCATGTTAATTACACAAGCTACCTTCAGATATGAAATCCCTCAAAATTAATTAAAAGATTCATTATTTTTAAATACACATTACAGACTACTGGATACTAAAATATATAGATACGCTATTTAGGAAATGGCCTTTGAAGCTCTTTGCTAATAGCTCCAGATAAAATTTACAAGAGAGAATTCTAACAGCTCTGCAGCTGTCTGCCATTACCGTTCTCAGTTTCCATGGAAACAAAAACTGGATCAGCAAATTGAAAGCAACTGAAAGGTTTAAAACAGCCATTGTTTTAAATCACTTTTTTCCTCTGGACATGGAAGAAGGAAGCCACATTTTTTAGAAGTCTTATAGTTTTTAGCTGTACCTGAGCAGGGGAATAGTTCAGGTTAGTATGGGTACAATAAGAACAGATACAGTGCTGCTAGCAGGTCTGATGCATCAAATCCTATAATGGGAAAAAAAAAATCCCTTTTTGGTAAAGAAAACAGGGTGCAAGGGCAAAGTGATCAGATAAAATAGTGATAGCAAATTATTTTAAACAAAAATACAATTATCTAAGGTAATTAACACATAAGAATAGCAGTACCATACTAGATCAGATCAATGGTCCATGTAGCCCAGTATCCTTTGTCCAGGAGTGGCAAATCAGACAGATTCTTTAGAGGGAAAGTATATGAGAAGGGCGTATCTAGGGTAATCTATCCCCTGCTGCCCCATTTCTCATATCAACAGTCATTGGTTTAGGGATGCTAGAGGATACATCCCTGACTGTTCCATTTAATAGATATAGATCCATGAATTTATCTGATCCTTTTTTGAACCTGGTACTAACTTCACTTTATAATCCCCAAAAATATTAAAATCTGGATTTTTGTTTTTAATGAAAAATGTATGCAAGGCACTTCTGTTATGAGGACAACTAAAAAGATGGTTTGCAAATATCTTCATGTTCTTTTTATGGTCCCAATATTATGCACTCACGTAAGCATTCCTACTGATTTCTGTTCATACATGTGACTGTAAGATCATGGCCTAGATTACAAATTAATGCAGGTAGTGTTGATGCTGGTTTGCTGGTGGGCTGAGCTTATTCCACATGGATACTAGTTAAGACTAATTTTAAACCCATTTTCATGCAGGCAATAAAATGGCCTTGCAAAGTAGCAAGTTATGGTAATTTATACTGCGACTGAGAGAACTATATTTCACCCATTCTGAAAACTATCCAGGGTTTTCGAGGAGAACAGAAGCCCTGCCCAGAAGTCCCTTGAAGGCATTAATAGTTGTAGCATATTCACAGAAGTTACTGTCTAAGGGAGAAGGGCGGCTGATGATTGTGTAAGGCCACCCCATTAGTCTTCTTTGGTATAAGAAATTTTCTCTTTAATTTATTCTTCCTGTTCTGTTTTTTTTTTTTTTTTTTTTTTCATTTCTATTTAGGAAGGAAGAGTTTCAGGAAATGGGATTTATGGCCATCCCAGTCCATGTTTAAGGATCCTGACAATGGAGCTCCATTCCTTCCTCTCTCCAAGACTATGAGATAAAGTTTTTGCCCTATGGATTAAATATTTTTCTGCTTTGGGGATCTGTTTCTGTTTTGGGAACTAACTGTACAGCTCAACTGCAGCCTGCATAAAGCTAGGAGAGAAACTTTCAAGAAAAGAAAAAGTCTTAAGGATTTGCTCTTTCTTATTTCTTTTTTCCCTTGCTCTCTGCGACAAGAGAGAACAAATCTACGAGCTGTCTGATGAACACCAGGAGGCACTGGCTACTTCTGCTGTGACAGACTCCAAGTCACAGGTGCAGGAATTTGTTCCGAACAACCTGAGGCTACACGGAGTCCTTGCTACAGGAGCCCTGCGGCCATGAAGCTGCTTAGATGGAGTCCCTGCTGGAGGGACTACACACACTTCTGAGTGTCTGCTGTGCAGGTTCCCTCCTGTCTAGTGCTACCAAACAGAACGGGAGGCACGTTACAGTTCTTCCTTCCCCGCTCTCCTTACTTTGCCACTGCTGCGAGAAGAGGCTTAGTCATTCTGATGGCAGACTGATGCTGCTGGCCGAGAAGGAGGCAGAGTGAAAGTTGGAAGGGAAAGTGTAAGAGAATGCATGGTGAAAATGAATGATCCGGGGTAGGGTATGAATAAGGAGGCAAATCAAGTCAGAGTGTCTATGACATGAAGTAACTGAAGGAAGGAAGGAAGGAAGGGAAAAGCATGCAGAAATGAAAAAGGGTGGGAAGAACCCATGCTTACAATCAGGGAGTCGTGCCTTCCAGAGAAAAACTGAAAGAAAACCACCTCCTGCAGAAGCTTTATACTGTGAATTTGGGACTTTCACTTTGACACTTTTCTCTTTAGAAAGCATGTAGTACTTTGTGGGTAATGATAGAAGTAATCCAGGATACTGGCAGAGTCTCAGAGAAGGAAGACACAGGGCCCCAGAAAGCAAATATTAAGAATTTGATAATTCCTGGTAATGGAGGAAAACTTTACCCCAAATTTCTTGTGCTTGATTTTCTTTAATGTCTGTACATGAATCAGTGCTTTTTAAACATCCCATGCCCTCTTGCTTTGCAGCTTCCTTTCAGAAGCTAATCCAGTTCTCTGCCAGGGACAAGAACATATACATTCCCGTTTTATATTTTGAGAGAAGTTGAACTAACTGTAAGAAAAATTTGCATTTCCCAAGTTTCCCCCTACTATTTTCAGAGATTAATAAATGTCATAAGAATTGCCAGAGGACATTGCTGTACTAATTTCTTTACAATTTATTTGAAACTACAAACAATCCCTCTCTCAAGGACTTGACATTAAACATGAAGCTTTTGAAGAGGAGCCGGTATGCTCATCAAATCATTTGTGACAGGAATATCAATAGTGATTCTTTCATTGTTTAAAAAAGTTTGTCATTTAGGCTTTGAAGTCTACTGTCATTACCATGTCATCAATAAAGACTCCAGTGATTCAAAACTTATTTCACCTCTCATATTAAGGAATTAGGGAACTTAAGATACAGAGTAAATTTCTCTGCCAATACAGTTGAAGTCCTGGAAGGACTTTAACCTGGAGATATTGAACAGAAACATTCTGGAAAATGTATGCAGTTCATTACCCAGGAATTATCAAATTCTTTATATTTGCTTTCTGGGGCCCCATGTCTTCCTTCTCTGAGACTCTGCCAGTATCCTGGATTACTTCTATTGTTACCCACAAAGTACTACATGCTTTTTAAAGAGAAAAGTGTCAAAGTGAAAGTCCCAAATTCACAGTATAAAGCTTCTGCAGCAGGTGGTTTTCTTTCAGTTTTTCCTCTGGAAGGCATGACTCCCTGATTGTAAGCATGGGTTCTTCCCACCCTTTCTCATTTCTGCATGCTTTTTCCTTCCTTCCTTCCTTCCTTCCTTCATTCAGTTACTTCATGTCATAGACACTCTGACTTGATTTGCCTCCTTATTCATACCCTACCCCGGATCATTCATTTTCACCATGCATTCTCTTACACTTTTTCTCCCAACTTTCACTCTGCCTCCTTCTCTAGGAAATGTCTTAATGAAGTAAATATTACACTTGAACTAAATTGCTCTTTCTGTATATCCTTCCCCATACTATGCCCTTCCTCACTCTCCCCAAGTTTTTGTGGAGGTCCCCTAGGACTCTGTCCATGGTCCCCTTCTCTTTTCCCACCACATCTTATCCCCATGTAACCTCATCTGCAAATCATGAATTCACTTACTGCCACTACACTGTTCGCTCACAAAACAACTGCCCTGTTTCAGAACCCTCCACCTTTCCAAGCTAAAATTTCAGTTTGCCTCTAGTTTCTTATCAGTGATATCTAAGCACCAGCTGAAGCTTAATATGTTTAAAACACAGCTGTTAATTATATCCCCTCAGCCTTACCCTCTACCTTTTATGATTGCTGTGGACAGTACCACCATCTTGCCTATTGCTCAGGTCCATAATCTGAGCATCATCTTTTAACTGCAAATTTCCTGGAGTTGTCACGTTCAGACTGCATACATTTTCCAGAATGTTTCTGTTTAATATCTCCAGGTTAAAGCCCTTTCTGTCCACCAGCTAAAACTCTCACTCAGACACCCATCATTTCTATTACTGTAACATTCTTATCTCTGGCCTTCACAAATACAATCCTGTTGTGTTTAGATCCACTCCAAATATTGCTACAAGGATAATTTTCAAATTATCTAGCCCAGGAGGGAGGGGAGAAGGGGACCAAGGACTGCTGCAACCAAGCTACAGACTTTTTCAAGCCACACAGCCAAATTGTGTCATCTCCAGCACCGGTCTCTTCCTTTTCTTGAAACACCCAGCTGGGGCCTATGTGCATGTTCATACATCCTGTCCACATTACTGCCCCCACAACATCTCCCAGATTTTGTGTGCTCCACTCTCCCCCCCCCACACACACACCATGGACTTCCTGCATTGTCATGAGAATTGCTCTATGGGTATTGCTGTCATTTTAACCATAACACCTCCACTTGATCTCCCGTTCACTGATTCGTCTCCCTTCTGCTGGCCTGCACTCCTACTTTCTTTTCCTGCATCTCTACCATTTACGTACAAACAAGTGAAATAAATATAAAGAATATAGCCACCAATTATAGATAAATAATAAATTTAGGCTTCTCTCAGTAACCCTGTAATATGCATGTTATTTCTGCCCTTTCATTCTGCTTACTCCTTCCCTCCACTGCTTTAATGGGTATTACTTTAACTCAATGTATCAATGTCTAACTTTAAATATGAAGTTGAAGAGGCAGGGATCATATCTTATTTACTCTATAAAGTTATTAGTATACTTTGGGATTATATCAGAAGTACTGATTTCAAATCCAGTATAAGTTTTCAAATCAGCCTGACTTCACTCTGCAAAGATGAGGATATGCTCGCCTCATTACTTCTTAGCTCCTGTCTTCTTCTACTTTTATACTCCTTGCTTCTGCTGCCCCTCCACCCCCGCCTGACTCAGACTTCACTTTGTAAAGATTGTTCTTTCATCTGTGCTCATTCATCCATGTAGAAGGTCTCCTCTCCTGTCCTCTAAATGATCTAGTGAGAGCTGAGGAAAGGCAATGACTAAAAGTTAACTTTCCTGTTTACTTTAGCCTGTGGTGGATTAAAAAAGAAAAAAAAGCCACGGATGCTTTCCTTTCCCTTTTTCATATCACTCTCACTAATCTGCAAAACAAACTCCTACATGTCTTTCCACCCTTCTTTGAATTTTGGTCATGGCTCATTCCCTTCTTTCATCATATACAGTCTTCAACTTCCTACTAGATTTGTTCTGCTCATTTTTGTTCAAGTTGAGCCTTTCCATTTGATAAATTTGATTATCCATAGCCTCAGTCATTCAATGCATTTTACTGTTGCTGGTTTGGTATTCTCAACATAGATTAAAAAGTGTCGGTACTGGTGTGGGCCATGGGGTTTTCTTTTGAAATGGGTAACCAATCTATACTGTTTTCTTCCTAATGGTTTCTTCTCTCCACATTAGTGTTTGACCCTGCTAGCATAGAGCTAAATGGGAAAAGTCATGTTTTGTAGTGAATGTTGCTAAATCAAGCCTTGTTATCAGAGTCTAGTGATGGCATTTGAAATGGTTCTGCACTTGCCATTCTTTGGCAAAAGTCATATCTACATTTGAGCCAAAAGCTTGGCAGACCAGATTATATTGAGAAGTCAGCAAGACTTCTTACTGAATAAAAGTAAATGGCATTTGTATTCTGTTTACAGTAGCGCATGAAAAATTAATTTGCACTTTTAAATTAGAGGAGGCAATTACCGGAGGGCATGCTAAAAACAGCCATTACATTATGAATCTCAGGGAACAAGATGCTCTGTTTATGGAAAAACTTTTCTATATACCCTTCTCTGCTCATAATTTGTGACAAGAACATCCCCCCAGCAATGAAACCACAGCAGCACTATAGACTCCAGTGGAAGCAAGTTGCTAGAGGAGGTACACAGGCTCCTGGGTGGGGGATTGTATTATTAAAATCCATGCTTTACTTCACTGCTATTGCTACCTGAAGTAGCTAGATTGAAGCTAACTCGGGTATGTCTGTGTGTGCTGCAATATCACCTCCAAATGGCACAGTAGACAAACCCTATGGCACAATATGTATCAAAAGAACAGATATGCACTAACTGCAACAAAACACATTGAAAAAATACAAGATCCTCTACCTTTTCCTCTTTCAATTTTAGACTTTTTAAAAAGCCATTTCCATCCATTTCTCTGTCCCAATTTCCTATTTCCTTAGTCAGTCATCCTACTTAGTCATAGTTTCACCTCACAATTGTATTCAAAGCGAGTGATGATTGTTAAGGTTATCTTTCATTTCAACAACTCAAGCTTTCATACGTCACAGCTTAAATTGCTCACCACCTCCAGGAGGTATTGCTGTACTTGTCTTGCCTTTTATTGTAGATTTAGTGTGAAAGCAAACTCAGCAAATGGGAATGAAGCTGAAAATGACAGTTTTATAGTAGACCACAATGGTGAACAGTACATTACACATCTGAACATCATGCATGTATTACTGTAAATATTCATGTCATGCAGGTCACATTTTGAAGCCAAGTATAAGGTCTATAAGCTCTGGTTTGTTTAGATAAAATGTGTGACTATTAATTTCTCTCCCTCTTATTTGATGAGCAAGCAAGTTTATTTTGCTGTGTCTCGAAGAGCTGTCTTCTGTTCACATGAGTGATGTGTTGAACTATGCAGGGCAATGTTATCAGCAAAATCAAGGTAACCGAAATGTTTGTCATCATTTGTCTATGAAATTACTTGGCTGTCTCTGGTTATATTCTTCATGACCCTGTCACTAACTAATGTAAACAATAGTTGAGACAGACAGTAGTATGTCCTTGCCTTATTCCCGTTGTTGCTGCATACTTTTGGCTTAATGCTTTCACTGTCTCTGGCTGCACGTTTAGGAATGTCAGTAGGTCTTTGATATTTCTGCTATTTTTTCCTTGGTACTCTTAAATATTCTTTAACTTTCTAGAGGCTGTTGGGCATATGCTGTCAAAGGCCTCCAAAGCTAAAAAATATATTACCTGAGGTTCTTGCCACTATATACCTTGTTCTATGACGTACCTGTGAACAATGATTTGTTCTGCGCTTGATCTTGAAGTCTAAAACCAGTCTGTTCTTGTCAGAGTGGGAGAACTTACTTGTGTTTTAACATGCATCTGCATTAGTATTTTCTTGCCTAAACACAATATTCAGATCCAATTGAAGATTTGGAAATAATTTGATTTGTAAATATCAAATTAAAGGACTTACTGGTTTACTGGTGGAATATGGTATTGCTTAAAATGAGGGTAAAAACTGTGGTTCTTTATTTTGCACATCAGAATACAAACAGCTTTCACTTCAAGGTCTTCTAAAGAAAGAGATACTTAATATGAATTATTAATTGATGGATTAACTGTATTGTAGTGAATAGGAGTCCCAGTCACAGATCAGAATCCAGTTACATTAAGCAGAGTACAGACACAAAATAACAAGCTGGTCCTTGCTTCAAAAGCTCATATAGAAGTGTAAGGAAAGAAATAATACATGGATATAGAAGGACAGACAAGAGTTTTAGGAAACAACGAGACAATATTGGTCAGTACACCAGGAACCTGGGGATTGCCATTGTGGGAAAGTGCAGCAACACTGTGGGACAACCTGCTGCCCTCTAGGGTATTTCCTCTTATGTGCCTTCAAATGCTTAGGCCACTCACTTGCCACACCTTGAAGCTAATCATTTGAGTGTAGGTCCTCAGTTTGGTCACAGGGCAACAACTTCAGGTGCCTGACCCTTGTATCATATAGCCCCCTTTCCAAGGCCTTTGCAGTGCCCCGTCTTTGTAGACCCCTGCTTCATTTACCAAAGACTATCAATGCCATGTCAGCACACATCAGTCTGTGTGGCTTATTAGTCCAAATCAGTCCCAGGGCTTGTTAGCCTAAATTGGTTCAAATACACTGCCACAGAGTCTCCTATTTGCAGCATCTCTGCTCCCCAAATAATCACCCCATACCTTGTGGCTCAGACCTATTGCCAGGTTGCTTCACACCCAATTCAATCTGTACAGGCTGTTGTCTACTTCCCCCCAGGACTTCCCAAAAGTAGCTGAGGGGCTTTCCCTGGGCCTATTCACAGCCATTGTTTCTGGGATCCAGCTTCCCCAACTCTATCCCACAGGATATTCTCTCTTTCACTGTCAAAAGCCTTCTGCCAAAGGCTGCAAACTCCTTGGTGTATATAGCTCAGCAGGGGCAGAGGTCACAATCTGAGCTGTCTGCCTTAAAGGTACAGCTATCTTTGAGCCTAGAGTCTATGAGGGGAGCAGGGAGGCTGCAGTTAGGAGACTGTGGGTGTGCATTTGAACTAATTTAGGCAGACAAGCCAGTTAGACTATTTGGAAGTCCACTGCTCGGGCCTGTAGGGGGGCTGTTAGGAAAGCTAAGGCAGACATAGAGCTAGGACTAGCATCCAAGATCAAGGGTAATAAAAAGTCCTTTTTCAAATATATTGGGAGGATGAAGAAGGCACCAGAAAATGTGGGGCCCCTGCAAGATGCGCTGGGCAATCTGGTGGTTGCGCCAGAGGAGAAGGCAGACATCTTTAACAAATTCTTCACCTCCGTTTTCTTGTGCAGGGACCGGGACTCCCCCACCGTGATTCAAGACGGACTCGAGGGGAACGTCTCAAGACCTAAGGTTGAGGAGGACTGGGTTAGAGTGCTTCTGGAGGGACTGGACGTGTTCAGGTCAGCAGGTCTGGATGCTCTCCACGCCAGTGTGTTGAGGAAGCTATCAGGGGTTATTGCAGGGCCCTTGGCACGGCTTTACGAGCGCTCGTGGTGCTCGGGCCAGGTGCCAGATGATTGGAAGATAGCCAATGTGGTCCCCATCTTTAAGAAAGGGAGGAGGGAGGACCTGGGCAACTGTAGGCCCATCAGTCTTACCTCAATTCTGGGGAAACTCTTTGAGAAGATCATCAAGGAGCACATCTGTGATGGGCCAGCATCAGGGGTGATGCTGAGGGGCAACCAGCACAGTTTCATTAGGGGCAGGCCATGTCAGACCAACCTGATTGCCTTTTACGATCAGGTCACAAAAGCATTGGATGCAGGTGTCGC
>NW_005842726.1:21131-37985 GCF_000455745.1 Alligator sinensis | reverse complement strand
AGCCTTCACAAGAGAAGACTGAGGGGGGACCTTGTGACCATCTATAAACTCACTAGGGGGGACCAGAAGGGTTTGGGGGAGATCTTGTTTCCCCCAGCGCCCCCCGGGATAACAAGAAATAACAGTCACAAGTTGTTGGAGAGTAGGTTCAGATTAGCCATCCGTAAAAACTACTTCACAGTTAGGGCGGCTAGGATCTGGAACCAACTTCCAAGGGAAGTGGTGCTGGCTCCTACTCTGGGGGTCTTTAAGAAGCGGCTCAATGCCTACATGGCTGGGGTCACTTGAGCCCAGTTTCTCTCCTGCCCAGGCAGGGGGTCGGACTTGAAGATCTACAAGGTCCCTTCCGACCCGACTTCTATGATTCTATGAAGTGGAGGAGACTTTCCTGAACTGTCCGCAACTGCAGCCACTTTTTGCTGCCCTCAGCACCCTGTTTGATGCTTTGGACTTGGAATTCTCTGAGACCGTGCACATCTCTGTCCCACACCGAGCAGCCAAAGGGAGTGTGATCTGCCTGGCCAATTGCCTGCTGCACCAGGCCAGACCCTGAATAGCTGCAGAAACTAGCTTGCAGGGGCCAGGCTCTGATAATGCCCTCCAACTCCTTCATTTCCTGGTCTGGGCACATAACTCATTTGAGTCTGGACATTTCATCTTGCAACAAAATGTATATGAGTTCGTGTCATGCTGGGCCACCAAGGAGGCACTCTACAAGGTGGAAGACAGACGGCTAAATCCTCATCGTGAGACCTCATTTAGTTTTGCGTATTGACTTTTATTCCATCCAGGAGAACACAACACCAGCAGACTCTCCCTATACCTGAAGAAGGGTTTGTGCCTGAAAGCTTGCAAAGAACAATTTTTCCAACTATTTAGTTGGTCTAATAAAAGAGAGCACATTTACCCAAATAACCTTGTCTGCCTAACCCAGGGGTGGGCAAAATGCACCCCGTGGGTTGAATGCGGCCCACCAGGTCATTCTATCTGGCTCGCGGGGCCCCTAAAAAAATTAAAAAAATAATATTTATCTGCCCCTGGCTGCCTGTCATGTGGCCCTCAATGGCTTGCCAAAACTCAGTAAGCAGCCCTCCACCCAAAATAATTGTCCGCCTCTGGCCTAACCCCATGGAGAGTATTAAGGGGGAGAGGTTTTCAGACTCTGGTAATATAAGTGTTTTGGTTCTGATGAATGTTCAAAAAGCCTGACATTCAAAAAGCCTGAGCCTGAATTGATTCAATCTTTGCAGGTTAGTCTAACCTACAAAGCTTGAACTGATTTGCTGGTGGGCAGACATTCCCTTTTCATTCCATAAATACAGGCACATACCTGCAGTGGTTCAGGCTAGAAGCCAGGGGGAAAGGCGGGGGTGCTAGAACAGCCCTCCCTTCCCTTGCACAGAGCTGACCTGAGGGGGGTGGGGGGCATGGCCAGGCCCGGGCAGGATGCTGTGATTAGGGAGGGGCTCCCCCCTATCCTGACCAGCCTAGCAGGGAATGTTTATCACCCCAACCCAGTGTTTATCAGTCCATTAAGAAAACAACAGAGGGACATTACCAGCTATCTGTTAATTCTGCCTTTGTCCCTTCTGCCACAGCTTGGAGGTAGCCAGCATGTGGTTTGTTAGTTAATGCTGAGAGGTGTCTGTGAGGGATGGGGGAATGCCTGCTTAGCAGAGTGGGCAGGGGAGGTGGGGGAGCAGAAGCCAGGCAGATGCTTGCAGAGACTGCGGGAGCTACAGCTAGGGAGCAGAGGGGAAGGGCCAGCCCTGCTGTGGAGCAGAGAGCCTCACCCAGCCCAGAGAGCATGCTGGGATGTTGAGGGAGTCTGGCTTATCTTAAACCATCAAGGGGCCTGGGACAGACATTGCATAAACTGGTTTGAGCCAAATCAGTTAAGTCTGATACTACATTCAACCAGGTTTATCTCTAACCAGTTTGAGCCATTTTTGAACTGGTTTATGTGCACTGAGTGTCTGTTCTATTACAGGTTTAAACCAGTTTCTAATCACTTAAACCAGTTTATGTGTAATGTCTGTCCCTAGCCTTTATGTTTAAGTGTAGGAAGGCCATAAAAAGGAATATCACTAGTAAAGAAATAGCACGACTGAAGCAGAAATACCAAAGAGCAGTTCTTTGGTAAAGATGAAGTCCTGTATTGTTCTGAGGTTTAGAGGCGGACTTACCTAAGAGGGTATGTGGACAGAAAGAACACACAGTAACAGGCATGGGCAGATCTAGGATTTTGAAGAGGGGACTGCAGATGGTGTGGCACATCATCACATAATGTAACGCATTTTTCTCCAGTATTTACTAATAAGGTAGCACTATATTATTCTATTTAAGATCAAAGTAAAAACAAATATAACTAATAGAATGAGCACTAATTTGCTACAGTATATACAAGTTTAAAAACACAACTAAATAGGCAGAAAAGTCAAAGGACATTGCATCTTTAGTCTTATAGTCATTATAGTTAAATGAACATCTCTTATTCAGAATCATCAGAAAACAAAATCCTGCCTTCTTGAGCATCTTGACTTACAGTGAAATATTGGATGCACTGCCATTTTTGCACCTGAGCTATTATTACCACACCTGAGATTACCACGCTTGAGCTAAAAATAGTCTGCAGGGATGTGAAATAAGAGTAACAATACCAGGAATGGTTAACAGATAGCAAAATTGCAGAAGGAAAGATAGTTTGAATAATGAAACATCAAGACCATTGAGAAGGATAGAGGGTCATTAACGCCTCGCTGCACTGCCTGAATAGAAATGCTACTACACCTCTCAGACACTTAGGGCACCTACATACATACCTGATGCCTGCTCCAATGCATTCTAACTATTAATCAAGTCTCCTGGAGCATGTTAATTAGCACGCTCCAGCAGCCTCAGTGTCATGTGTATTCAGCATCCCTGTACTCCAAAATGTCAAAAGGGGCACTTTAACTAAAGATTCCCTAATGAGCTTTAGTTAAAGTGCCCCTGCCACCATTATGAAGTGTGGAGACACTGATATGTGAAATGCTTCAGGCACTTTAATGAGAGCAGCTCCTGAGATTCGCTCTCAATAAAGGGCCCCCTCCTTACTCCCCCCTACCCGCCCCCTCTGCAGAGCACATGTAAAGATGCCATTGGTTTTCAAGTTTGGGTAGAGCAGGAATCAAAGAGGGGGAGGGGAGGTGCAGCTGCATCAGTGCATCCCCCTGGATCTGCCCCGGTAGCAGGGTCTAAGACTAATACTTCTTGCTTTTGGGTTTTGTTTTTGTGGAGGGTTTTTTGTTTGTTTGTTAAATTCTAGCCTGCCAGGCATATCTTCCCCAATGTGTCAAGTTTAATCTAGTTTTTCCCTGCCCTATTTACACTCTGCACTCACAGAGCATTCACCAGCAAGTTTGATATTCTCAGGGTTATCTTTTGAGCTGTTGGCTGTAGAGTCAAAGTAGATGTTTACTTCAGTAGCGGCAGGGCAATTAAAACTGTAGTACAGGTTTATTTAAAGTTCTGAGACAAGCCTGCTTAACTCTAAAAACCTATTTATTTTGTAGCTGTTCTCCCGTGATAGGATGCTGCTGTCAGCATGAAATTTTAAAATAGTTTCCATTAACACAGCTGTGAAGACAGAACCTGGCTTAAGTTTACTGCTTTTTAAACTTGCTCCCAGTGCCTTGACTCCTAATTCTCATTTAAACGAAATCCCATTTACTCTACTCGTCACACTCAATTTAAGCACTCTTTACAATGGCAGAACAGTATAAATGGCATCAAGTGTACTGTCTCAGGTGCCATGCCTACATTAGTCAGCACAACAGCCCTGGCATGTTCCAATGCATTTGCTAAAAAAACTGGAGTGGGTGTTGGGCCTGTCCTAAGACATTGTCTGATGGGACTCTCTCCCAAGTTGTACGTAAAGAAAGATCTAATTTGGGCCCCAATTCTGAATTCTCTTTTTAGCCAGAACTCCAGTAGATTTTGCAGGTCTTTATTTGATGTAAACCAAAGATTTTCAGTAAGAAAATGTTCAACAGAACCATTAAGGCTGAAACATTTGCTGTGGAATGGAATCAGATATGTTATCATCTTATAACAAAAACTCAAATAAAGGAAGCCTTATTCAAACTTACCTTCTTGAGAAAATAAAATATAGGTAACATAATCGCAACATTTGTGAATAAAATTATTTATTTCAGGTACACACTTTTAGTGCCCCTTAGTTAGCAAAGGGAGAGAAAGTCTGGGAAGTAGAATTAAGAGGTAGGGAAAGGAAAATCAGCAGCTTTGCAGGTTAGTTGGGAGAAGGCATAGGATCTGGGGAGGAAGGAAGGAATGTGGTATTATTATATCAATGGATCAAAAATGAAAATCTTTCAGAAAGGGCTGAACATTTTGGGTAGCAACACACTTTTGTATAAGCCTTCCCCACTAAACAACTATGTCTTTTTCATTGGTGCCGTTGACCCCAGACAAAAAGAATTAGTGAGCATCCTCAAAAGGACAAGACAGACAGATAAAACTGGGGGAGGACAAAGAACTATGAGTGATAGGGAGGCATATTTTCAGCTGGTGGAAACTGTGACAGCTCCATTTGTAGTCATTAATTCACAGGGTTTAACCAGGGACATGTAAAATGGCAGAATAAAAGGAAGTGATGAGTAAAGAGGAGAGACTAAAGAAAGAGGCATTTATAATATGTGCAGATATTAGCTCAAGAAAGACCTGCTAAATTCCAGGGCTTGCCTTGTTGCTTACAACTACCTTTCTAGTGAATGTACCAAGGCTCTCCCCTGCTCTCAGGCCCATTATATATATGGACTGATTAGGAATGTGTTTGGTGCACTTTTAAAAGGGAGTAAGACATCAATGATTCAAGAGGAGGACAGTTAAAGTTAAATTGATTAGAGGCTCAAATTGTATTATTACATAGCATTTTCTAGGCTGCTGAATTTAATTCTGTAACCTAGATAGCTTTTCCTAATCCTGCCACAGTGCACATTACCAGCTTGCCATCACAACTGAGCTGCTTGTCATGGACTGCTAAGAGATACCTGGAAGCATGTGAGGATAATTTATCTCAGACAGCATCTTGATTAGTAAATATGCGAGACTACATCAATTAGATAAATAGGGATTCACACCTTTGGTTGTGAAAAACTACTAGGATTCTCCATCTTCCACAAAGGAGTTTTTGGGGTGCACAGTATAAAAAGCTAGAAGAAAAAGAAGCCAATCAGATGGTAACTTCTGCTTACAAATTAGTGTCACATGAGTGCAGTAATAGAAATGATCCGCATTGGAGAAGTGACACAAAAGCCAAGAGCAATGTAGGTTTACACTGCTGTTAAACAAAGTTTCTGGAAAACATTGCATTTCCAGTACTTCAGGCCTGACTAGAAATACACAAAATATCAGCTCAATACTTTGTATAATATTTATTTAATACAGAATTATTAATTCTATACAAGTTGGTTTTTATTTTTGATCAGAATAAAAATATGTATGCACAAAAAATATGTGGAATTTAGCATGCCTTCATTTAGGGAAAATCATTGAGTGGAAAAGTACATTCAGTGCTTGATTAAAGAAATAAATAAAAATCAGTAAATCTATACTGTGTGCTAACAACAACATCCAGTCCTGGGAACCTTCTAATACAATAATCATAGAATGATAATAGATAATTAAGCTTAAACTGCATGCACCTTCTTCTTATAGAGAGATTTCATACATGTATGCAATTAGCCAAAGATGGAATCCAAACCTTCCTCCCCATACCCTTTGCAATTCCTTAAAACCTTGGCTGAAGGTGCAACAAAATATCCAGTATTAGAAAGCAAGGAGAAGAGTCCATTTGGACATTTTTTTTACATCTGTATGTTAATGTTTCTTTACTATAAAATGCACTGCCACAAAAAAAGGCAAAAAACAAGTTCAAATTAAATAAGAACTAGGGGTGCACCAACAGAGATTTTGGGGGCTGATACTGATAGTCGATAATTAAGGAGGCATATTGGCCGATACCAATCTGATTTCCGATATAGCTGTCTCCAGGTGGTAAGTCTGTTGTGGTGGAAGGGGAGGGGGGAGAATGGGGGGGGGGTGGCTCCTGCCGCTGCTTGCACCCCAGAAGGGTGGGGGGGTGCCCCCCCCAGATCTTCACAGGGCAGGGCAGGCTACAGCTGGTACTGCATGGCTCTTCTTGGCGGGGGCTGGGCTCAGAGTGGGCATGGGAGGGGCTGCAGCCACCCCAAATTTTGCTGCAGTTCCACTCCTAGTGCTGCTGCTATCACCAGCTGCTCAGCACAGCCTCAGCTCTTCCCAGCACATGGGTGGAGGTGGGACATGGAGCCGGGCTGTGCCTGGTGGCACAGGGCTGGGAGCAGAACTGCAGCAAAATTTGAGGTGGCTGCAGCCCCTCTCAGTGCTGCTGGTGAATGCTCTATGCCTAGCCCTCACTGAGAAGAGCCATGCAGCGCTAGCTCCTAATGTCTATGCAATCTATGAAATCACTTTGTGTGGCAACTGATTCACGTACTTTTGAGCGATTGGAGGACCATTACCTATTCTCTCCTCTTGCAATCGAGAAGTGGGGGCTGGGAGCTCCCTGTTGCCAGGGCAGGAGGACATTGTCCCTGCCCAGGCTCCAGTAGCAGAGTCTGTCCCAAAAGCAGGCAGCTCCCAGGGCAGAGAGTAATCTCCCACCCCGTGCTGCCTGGCTAACTCAGAGCACATTTGCTCCCCATCGGCTAGCTACACATAGCATACTGTGCAGTAAGTAATTGAGAGTAAATTTGATATTTGTATTTACAGGTAGCAAATTTACTCATGATTAGAGCAAGTTACTGTGCAGTAAGTGTCTGCACATGTAGATGGTGACACTGTGTAGTAATTAGCTCTAATCTTGAGTAAAGCGTCTTGTGTAGTAAATGTCTCCAGTGCAGTAAATGTCTTGTGTAGGTGCACCCAAGATAATTTTCTATTGCTTAGTTTTGATTGGGTATTGGAGGCAAACTACATACATTATATTGCTTTCCTCACCTTATTTTGGATATTTGGAATTTTTTTTTAAAGAAATAAATTATTATTTTTTTAAAAAGATACAATTAGCAAGAAGTGTGGAAAATGGAGGATGAAACTGAAAGCAAAGCATGGGTTGGTTTTCCTCTGTAATTTATGAAAACTATACAGTAAGCAAAGAACAGCTTGGAGCCACAGGTGGGGGAAGGGGAACTTAATAATGTAACAACAGCTGGTGGTCTCTTCCCTTCTGACTTGAAGGGAATGGCAATGTTGTAACAATTGCCTGTTAAAAGTTTTTGGATAGATTTCCTCGAATTCCATCCAGGAACTGCATTGGATTAGACACCAAAACTGAAATGAAAGAAAAGGAGTTTCAAAACTCTCCTTCCACAGGAAAATGACCTAACTGCTATTCAAGCAAGTAGTATAGAGCAAAATTTTAAATACTCAGGAGACCTCTTCAAAAACAAAAATTAGATTCTGCTGATTCAGGAAAAGCTTCTATTTTCAGCGTGTGGATACACAATATAAAACATCGCACTTCACTGTTTGTATTTGAAAGCTACATGGGGCTAAATTCACAAAGGCACTTAGGTACTGAGCTGCCAGCCTGGGCACTCCTAAGTTCAATATTTATGACTGTCAAAATTCTCACAGCCTCCTTGTAGCTCCAGGAGCCACTGCTCCTCCTGCCATCAATTTTCCGGCCACATGACACTGCTTCATGGACTGAATCCAGCCTGTGCACTGTATCTTGGTCACCCCTGCTCTAGGTCAAAGGTTATATAGAAGCTAGGAGGATTTAACCCTC
Organism: Alligator sinensis; assembly: GCF_000455745.1. Taxonomy (NCBI): domain Eukaryota; kingdom Metazoa; phylum Chordata; order Crocodylia; family Alligatoridae; genus Alligator; species Alligator sinensis. The sequence continues at coordinate 30,151 of NW_005842726.1, read as the reverse complement.
GGAGGGCGTATCTACATGAGACATGATTAATTAGCTCTGCAATAATTAGCTCTGTGCTCTATTCAGGTGCAGGAAACTAATAAACTCTGCAGCAGGTACTACCCTGCTGCAGAGTTTTTTCATGTACAGCAGCGCACATGGAGATGCTGCCCCAGATAGCTGGGGCATGAGGGTTTTTCACTGTGGGGGCTGCCTGCGGCTAGCCCTGCACTGAAGCACCCTTGTGTCCCAGGCAGCCCCTCTGCAGCACACTGAGCCCGGTTGGTGCAGCCCTGGGCTGACCGGCTGACCCCCAGGGGCCCTCTGCCAGCCAGGGCTGCTCTGACCTGTTCAATGTGCTGCAGTCTGGGTGCATATATAAACAGCATACCCAGGAGCTTCCTGGGAGCAATAAACCTCTGGAGTTTATTGCTGAGCATTAATGGCACGTGTAGACGTGTCCAGTCTCTATCAGATGCCGGTTGCAGAAAACTGACAGGCATAGCTTTCAAGCTAGCATGCAAGTGAGCTCAAAAAGATTACACTACTACTCTATCTTCTAAAATGCTGGCACAAGAATCTAGCATTGGATTAATTCCAACAATAATCACTTATACACTTACAAATTGTATAACAAAGGTGTGAACAATCAGCCTGTGCTGTAACAGAGCTGCATTTACTGTTACAATATGGTATGAAGGTCAGTTGAGAGAGGAGGGCAAGGTAAGGACTGTTTTAATAATAATAATAATAATAATAATAATAATAATAAAGTTGTTGTTGTTTGGAAGCTATTTACTTCTACAATCAAACTAAATGCCAGCTCCAGTAATAATAAGGTCTAGTATCCGAATGTCATCTTAAAGACTTAGGGTTGTTGTTTAAGAAATAGTTATTTGCCTTCCAAGAAAGGCAATCGATAACTTTACTAGGAGACTCAGCTGTTAATTGAGCACATATTCAATGTACTGAATCATTGATTCTTTTTTTCCCTTCCCTGCTATGCAATTGCTTCTTTATTCAAGTTGCAGAAAGTTCTTTGCTTTGGAGGTATGTAAATAGACTGTATAACTGCTGATGCTAGATAGAAGAATATACCTGTTAACAAAAATGATGTTGCCACAGTAAAGATCTCTAATGGTCCCCTGTCTCTTTGGGAGCAGAGAAAAAAGGTAGAATTGCTTCATGATAAACAGGAGACAGTCTCACAAATAAGGATTTGTCTATCCTTTTTCTAGGTCTCTTTCCATAAGAGATGAGATGAGTGTGAAGGCAAGAACAGCTGTCAACCCTATAGATGACAATGTGTTTCAATATTAATCTTTAAACCATATGCATCACTGATCTTAGTGTAGTGAGACATGTTATAGGTTTAATAATGGCTTCCAATTCACTATCACTACATGTTTTCAATATGATCTGCATGGGTTTTAGCTAATCCCATTATTAAGATTAATGAGAAGGATCGAGAACATTGCCAGGTAAATGATATAAATGGATTCATTTCTTTTTTCATTTTTACCATTGACAAAGACCTACATGGAGCCAAAATCATTGTTTTCTTGCCAGAGCCAGTCCACAGTGGATATGTTTAGGTATGCTTGAGTAAGCTGTTTGCTCAGCTACTGATTTATCCATCTGTTTTCCTGTAAGTGCCAGGCCTTTATGAAAATTAAAGGAACTGAAATCTAAAATTTGCTGGCTTATATCAGGTGCAGCACCGTTATGGAGAATCAGAAGAGAGAGAATCAAAGTAGCATTACTGCAAAATCTGGAGGCACAGAAGAACAAGATATAATCAGACACACTGGAGTGGGACAGACTAAATCATAAAAACAAACAAACAAAATAAAACTTTATACTTTTTTTAATTTCAGAACAAAATTCCATCAGAAATTTATTTTGTCACCTTGACTCCCCATTATTAAATTTAGTTATCTCTATTTGCTATATAATAGTTTTTTCACTTTTTTATTTTGGCCTTTTATGAAGGGAAAATGTGGAGAGCTTAACAGATGAATTTTCCAGAGACCATAGAACAGGGGAAGGAAAAACAACTGGGGATGAAAGGGGACTGACCTGAATTGGATGATGTACCATGTGCAGATACTGTGTTGTGTATCCTTATTTGTTAAATAAGCAAGAGAAAAAAATGTTCAACTTTAAATAGAAATTTTTAAACAGTTCATTGAACTCAAATTCCTGGAGGTTGGAGGCTGGCAAAGATGATGAAATCATTTAAAAAAATTCGAGAGACTAGTCAGTAAACTCTATAAACATGTGAGCTTAATGTCTGGTACAGAGAAAATCCTTTGAAAAGTCTCAAGAGAGGTGTTTGGAAAACACCTAGAGAGCTCAGCTTGATTAAGAATAGCAGGATAGATAGAAGCAGGGGTTATCATGCTTAAATAACATGCTGAAGAGCACCGAACCATACCTCTCAACCTCCAAATCTGCTCATGTGTGATGCAGGCCACTGAATTGTGAGACTAATGGCCTAAATGTGTAGCAACAGTTCTGCTGAGAGTTGAACCACAATTGTCAGATTATAATGGTGAAGTGTGAACCCTGTTTTCTCACGTGTGAAACAACTCAGGCAGTTTTTCAGCCTTTAACTGGGCTCATCTCTTTCCATTCAATCAACCTGTTACAGTTAATAAGACAGGCTTGTTCGATTTACACAGGTGGTAAACATCCCTAAACTAGGTGGTATGCTACTGATTTAAGCACAACATGCTACAGAACGTGGGCCACAAACAGCCACCTTATGCAGATGTATCTGAGAGACGGTTCAGTGTACACAGGCTGAGAAACCCATCCGTGCCCTACCCCAGTTAATCTGACCAGCCCATCCACAGTACATCCTACAGCTGAATCCAGACTCCAAGCACAATGCCAACTGCCGCTGTTCCCACATTGCTTACATGGACGGGGACCTTGCTTCTTTGCTGCACCTGTGCAGTTCTCTAAGTGTCAGGGGTCCTTGGACATTTGAGCAGCTTCAAGGCTCTTGTTCTCTTTCTCACTTCCAATCTGCAAACCCAAGAGCTGCCCAGGACTTTACAGCAGATACATTAGGAATGTGTAGAAAGTGAGACCATAGCATTTCTGGAGGAGAAACAGGAATGAGCAAAGCCCATGCTCATTTCTTGATGCCTTCCCATCCTCTCTGAGGAAAATGGTATCAGCTCCACTCAACTTTCCTTCTCTGAATTTTTCCTCTGAAACCTTTTGCCAGTTCCTGGGCAATGCACCCTCCTCAGACTCTACCTGCAGTTTGGGAGGGAGAATCAAGTACCCTGAACCCAGGCTGGTAACTTCTCACCCATGAAAAACTCCTGAGGTTGCTGTGCAGGTGGCCAAACCCACTCCAATACAGAATGTATGCAAATTGTGACCTATTTGAGAAGTCTCCATGCTGATAAGAAAACTGGCTAGGAGCAGGAGGTAGATGGTAACTGCAGAAGAATGACAAGGTTTTATTGTACTATCTCAGATACCAAGTTTGAGTTACCTGCAGCTCATAATTACGTGTGGCCATAGAAAAAAATTGGAATAGGTTAGGAAAGTGGAGACACTACTGGGGCTGTCTCCCCATGGTCTATATATGGTATATAATGATGATGGAAGTGCATATTGAAAGCAAGGCATCTAAATTTATAGATTTGAGAGTAGGAGACCCAACAAAGAGGAAAGAGTACAAGAATCAGAAATCATTTGATCTAGTTAGTGGCCAACAGGTTACAAATCCAGCTCAGGGGAGAAAATAAACAAGGAAGTAGCAAACAAAACTAAGAATATGGGCTATTTGAGACTCATAATCAGCATACCGATCAGAAGATTTTTAATTACTTTTATCAGTCTAGCGTTCCCTCATGATAAATGAAAATGAGATCTTAAGGGTTGCTAACAATAGCCTACAAATCATGATAAAAGGCTGTTACTGTGGCTGCATTTGTTACAATTCTAGACTGGGTCTATGTCCTTTACTGGATACTGTCACACAAAATGGATGCTATTAATTTGACAAAGGTGCAATGTAAGGAAACAAAGGCTGTATCTGGTCAGGGTAAACTCCAAAAAATATTTTTGATCCTTCTTTAACTCTAAAAAAGAAAACTTTATGCCAAACAATGATAAAAAGGCAAAATTTAAGCATGGGATCAAGTTAAAATAAATATCCTTTAAACCCCCCCCCTTAAAAATGGGCTAGATTTTACTTCTTCCTGACCTAAAATTCATTATGCTTCCACAAGTGCAATATAAGAATGGCTTGTGTAGCAGCAAGAGTTTGGATAGAGAAGTTGTAGGTGGAGTTCAGGCTATGTCTACAATAGAAGGTTTATTTGTTTCAACTATCCTGTGAAGAGTTAAAGCAGCAAATCTTCCCTAAGTGTAGCTATAGTTTAACTGATATGAGTCCTTATATTACCACAGTCTAGTTTGGGAAGCAGAATAAGCTACAGAGATATAAGGCACTTTTATACCAGTACAACTACATTCACCAAAAGAACTAAACTGCTAAAACTGGCAAGTACAGGCCACACTAGAAGTGAGGAGAAACTTTTTTTTATTGACAGCTTTGGGCCACTGCAATTTCTTTACTCGTGTCACAAATAGACAACTAGTCCAAATTAAGTCAACAGAGTTATTTCTGTACCAAGATAGTGCTCTGATATCAACACCCAGTAAAAAAAAATCTCTTTATTCTTTTCTGGGTTTGAAGAAATGTCAGACTAAGGGGGGGAAAAAATCCCAGATGACTCATCATGTCAAGTTGCATAAGTGATGTCCTGTTACATAACATAATGGGACTGACTCGATCCAACATGAGATGACAGAACCTAACCCGTCAACTGTGAAATCAGAAAGACCAGTTCTCTCAAAACTGCAGTTGCATAAAACATTACTTTGGGGGGGAAGAAGAGACTGCTTTGTAATACAAAGAAAAGGGGTGTGTATATAAATACTTTATTGATACCTTAGCTATGAAAATAGTCATTCTAATGCTAGAACATCAAGAGTCTTAAAGACGTATCTTGATAGGAAGGAATTCACTTATTAGTTGGCACACTTTTTCTTTTACCCATTTCCTTAAGCATATCAGAAGGTAGAGTAGCTATGAATAAGACAAATAACAATGGCCTCCACTTTCATTAGAGACTTTAAAGCCTGATATGAGCTCATTTACACTTACTTTATACAGTTGCTATCTCTAGTAATTTACAGTTATATAAGTGTAAATGTGATCAGAATAAGGACTCTAAGTCAAATTTAGTTAAAAACAAAAACCACAGAAACCCTAGCCCTGTATGCCTATGTTAATATGCAGAATCCTCCATGATTAGAGACATGACATTGGTATCAAGAAGTAGAAATACTCGTTTAATGTGAAAACATTGTGATTTTGATTTGTGGGTGCATCTGGGCCTCTGAATGCTGTAAGAGTGGTCTTTAATATGGCATAGGCTTCAGAGACAAAATGTGGAGGTTCACCAAAATATGTCTATTGAATCACTGCATTCTTTTCAGTTTCTAGGTGCCTGTACTTCAGGGTGAAAACACTTAAATGACAGTCAAACTATATCGTAGACACACAAGAAACAATCTATTCAGACTGTGGGCATCTATATTTAAGAAAAAACAATGCGAGGAAAGAATGAAAAATAAATGTGGAAAAATGCATAAAAATAGACAAGTTAAACATCAGCTGCAATTACATAAGAAGAAATAATAAAAGTGAGGAAACTAGGTCCAAAATTAAGTTTTAAATAGTGACTAATTGGGGGACATACCATTTTTCATGTCACTCTTGGATATACCATCCCAAGAAGCTGCAGTGTGTAGAATTACATTATTGTGTTATTGTGAATGTACTGATTTTGTGCAATTTTTTAGAAGTCATATCTGGAAAGTACTTTCCAGGGTTAACTTCTTAAAAAAAAGAAGAAACAATATTATTTCAACTTAATTCAGGATTATGATTTTATCAACCTGCTGCCTCGATCCTATATGAACTGTAGCTCAATGATTTTTTTATGTACAGTAGTATTAAGTCTACAGAAACTAGCTTTTCATACTTGTGCTCTATTCAAATGGTAAAAATCTAACTGCTACCCTCATTACGTCAAAAATAATCTTTGATCCAATTCCCACAGGCTTCTATTGATGTTGAAACATTTGACATTAACATACTTTTTTGTGTATGTCACAATATTTTCTTAAATCTCCTTTAGCATTTAATAAAGAAGCTAATTTTAACTGCTTATTGGGGCAGAATATACGCTGTACAACTCTAATGAATAGGCTTGGGTGAGCTGCTCAGTAAACATTCAAGTCTGAACCAACTTGAACTTGGTACAGTTTTAGATTTGGCAAAAATATGATGAAACATTAACCCAGAAGACTCAGCACTCTGGGATCTGTCCTCAGAGTGTTGTTGACTTGAGACAGCAAACTGCTTCTGGCATTTTTTCCTTATGGTCTGGCTCTTCTTGGCTTGCTGCAGCTACATGCAGGCAAAACTTGCCTGTTGTCCGTGAACTGGAAATGATCAACACAATACAGGCTCTCTATAGCTGATCTTGCTGTAATCATTCTTTTCTTTATACTTTTCATGAGATAATGCCATCAAATTCTATAAAATAAAGGAAGTGCATTAAATATTATTTTGTAAAAACTATTGCTGTAGTAGTAAAATAAAAAAAGCACTAGAGGAAAAACAGCATGCTCCTACTTCTCTACTCACATCCAACTACAGTAGCAGAATAAATATGAAAAAATAGGTGGAGCCATAGTTTCAGTGACAGAGTAACTTTTTCACAACAGCCCAAGTGATTTGGGCACTCAGGACCAGATATACCAGCGAACACAATGGAAGCTAGGAGCCTGTCACTTGGCAGTCCTAACCAGCTGTCCTGAAGTGCCATACAAACACAGCTGTGCTGCTGCCAATATAGCAGACAGCAAAATGAAGCAGACTGGCATATGTGACGGTGCCACTGGCAGGCATGTTAAGTTTACCCTACAAACATGGCCTTAGGCACTTTCAAGAATATTACCTGTAGGCTGTTAAAGTTCCATACTTCACATAATGGTTTTAAGAAAGCCTTCAGGTACTTATTGCTGAATGGTGAAGGAAGGAGTTCTGAAAGTATGCTCCCCTTCTGTTTCTGGCAATGTGTCCAAAGGCTGCTAAGCATGAATATCCAACAATGATGTGACTAAGCATACAAAGCTGCAGTTCATATGTTCTGCCTATGGAATTGAGCCATTGATAGAGGAGACATAATAATACAGTGACTTAATTACATACTTATGAGAAGTTAGTAACAAATCCTAGTAACAAATCCTAGTCTGAGTAAGAGACTACATTTAGTGGCAGCTAACTCAGCAATTCCTTTAACTTATGTGATAGAGACTTTTTCTGCTACTGGCGTTCTCTGTTTTGATCTCTGATGATATCAATGATCTCATACCATATGGTAGCCACACTTCATTAGAATAATGAATTTTAGCAAGTGTTTCCATTCTCTAATAAATAATCTCCAATCCAAAAGCATTTGATGGATAGAATCAACATAAGCACATTCAGTTGTTGCCACACTAATCCTCAATCATATCTAGCAATTTTTAGTAATCCCAATATACCCTCATATCAAGACAGGAGCTTGTCAGCTACTGTCTAATAACACACTAAAGTGGGTACCTTATCCTGAATGCACAGTCTCTGCTGCTAATGAAATGTCTTCTCTCAACAGACACATGCAACTCCCTTGAGAACTAATATAAATTAAACATTCACCTAACAACAGAATATTCCTCTACATCTTTCAAGTCATACTTTATTTATGTGGTGTCTTATGAAATACCATCTATGAACTAAATTGTATCAAAACTGGTTCAAACTAAGTGACCCAAAGTTGTGCTCTGCTCATGAGAGAGAGAGAGGGAGAGAGTAGAAGAGGGTAATGTTAAAATATTTTTCTGATTATTTTCTCAATTTCATACACCTCTGCACTTCCTAGTTCAATCAAAAGTGACAGTTTTCTTTACATTTCCAGCCTGAAAGAAACAGGGGGCACCAGGCAGCTCTCAAATAATCATATTCTCATTAAATAGCTAACCAATTCTGTAGGTTCAAGAGTGTCATCTAATGATCTGAATTTTTAGTTAAGTAAGCAAATAGAACCTCTGAACTTATAATTTGTCAGGTATTTAAAAAAATATATTACTTCATCAATAAAATATGAAATGTAAAAATCATTATTTTGACCATATGTGCAATATAGAACATGACTAGATTAATGCTGTGCATCCGATTTCACAAAGACTATGAATCTGGATTATTATTAATAAAAGCACCATGTTGCTACCATATATGCCCGTTAGTGCTCTTTGCACCCTGCCTGCACTACATAAAGGTTCAGTCTTAGAGAAAGGACCCCAGATAATTCTTTAAGCCTTGGGATATTCATAGTTCAGAGAGATGCACACGGTATTGTTTACTTTCATTCAAACAACAATGCACTTACTAAACTCATGTAACTTAATTAACTGACAAACAAAACACTTTCCATTTGTTCAGCAGAATTTACATGCCCAGTGGAAGAACAACCACTTGTTTAGGCTACTTGATTAAACAATATTTATCCCCCAGTTGTAGTCAACATATTTGATCAAAGCAGCAGAGATGTTAATTTCAACCAACTGAAGTCACTCTTCTTACCCAACTAGACTACTTATGCCCGAAGGCTGAAGACTTGAAAAATATACTAAATTTGCATTCCTGAATTATGAGTGTTACAGTGTGACATGTAAAGATATCATTATAATACATTAGAAATTTCTAATGTTCCTGAAAACTGTAATTTCTACTACCTAATAAAAGCACTGTGGAGGTACAGTTCCAGGTATCTTCCACCTTTCTGATCTCATCTCCTGCAGGGCATCTCCCCAGCTTTGTGTCTGTAGTATATGTGTATGTAATGATGGCATCTCATCCCTTTACTTATGTACCCAACCCATCCTGAAATTCTTCC